>NW_026542600.1:7124943-7185597 GCF_028750875.1 Macrosteles quadrilineatus | reverse complement strand
AATTCCCATGTCATTCTTATGGAGAATAAGTAAACTGTTGTAGTTTGCTTGTTTATGCATATATTTGGATCAAGCTTGGCCAATCTATTTATTTTATAATAAGCTATTAATACTTTACTAAAAAACACACTTTATTACACTGTAGGCAGCAAACCTAGGTACTCGTTAAACCTAATATTATTTGAATAGATTTAATTGAAAATCAAATCAGGCAAATGGAAATTCGCTTAGTCTGCAGGTTTGCTGCGGCGGGGGTATTTTAGTAACTGTAACCTGATTGAGGTAGGTATATCACTCGATGTAGGCTAGATATAAAAGCAATGACTTTATTTATTCTAAATTAGGCCTAGTAAACATAATCTTTGAAAAGTAAAAGGATATTCCATTCAATATTTATTTTCAACCAAAACGAAGTTTTGAAACCTATTAAAATGTGCTATTTGCTCACGGGTCTCCATGTTACCTAAAATGTACATCACATAAACAGAAAATATATACATTCAGCAAAAAAATAAGTGTTGAAACATTAAGTGGAAAAATATACTAAAAGAGTGGATCAGTACTAAAACAAAGTTTACAAAATAAATAAGTCATTTTAATTGGAAGCCTTCAACTCATCAGTCTTCGTATGTCTAAGGATGTTGCCTATATCCAAAGGAGAAAATCATTAGCTTGTTTGTTGATTCTACTCCAGCCTTGTATTGGGATTTGATGATACATTCTGTAGCAACATCACCTAGACCGAGCAGCCCGCCTCACCTTTATACTGAAAATTCCAATTCCGTCCCTCCTCCGTTTTTTTTATTAAAGGGGGTGGGTATATAAACAAAATGCATGAACATAACATTATTATTATACTACATAAGGTAACATTACTAGATCAGTACAGAACACCATCAGAATCCAAAATTAGGAGAGTGTGGCGTTGAAGAGCTATAACAGCGACAGATCAAACTATGCTGTTTAGTCCTCAAACAATTTATATTTCAAACAAACCTTGAACTACAGTAGAACCTTGATAACAAGACTCTCAAGGGGATTGTCAAATAAGACTTGTTATCAAGGTTGACTTCTTATCGAGGTTTGTAATAACTGTGATTAGAGGTAAAATAATTTTAAGGGGATTTGAAAATGACACTTGTTATCAAGGGCGACTTGTTATCGAGGGTCTTCTTATCAAGGTTTCACTGTATAAACATGACAGAAGTCAAGCACTTACATATCCTATAATGGAGTTTCCTTCCGCCATTGAAAGCTGTTTGTGGTTGTAGCGTTGTTTATTTTGCGGCCAGCAGCGAGTTCTAGGCCATTCTTGATTGCTGGAACGATCCGAAGCGCAGGATTGGTCACAATGCCGTTGCGCTTAGGCTTGCTAGCGGCCCTGTAAAACGACGTTGCTTGTCAACACAGGACAGTATAAAAAGCTAAACTATATTAAGATTGGCATGAATGTATTATCAAACATTTGAATGTTGCCCAAGAAGCAATTATAAAATTAGGCTTCGGAAGGTGCAGATGATACCAGACTGTCGCTCTATTTAAGGTAACATCCCTTATATCTTAATTTGTATTTAAAAAAATTACAATAATATCTTCCATGGAATTTCACTTTCCATGGGTTTAGCCCAGTATGAACACAAAGTATTCTTCAAGAGTTTGTATCACTAAATTGCAAATAATTATTTTTTTCAACTCTTTTAACATCTCATGTACTGTTTCCTAATATCTGCTCTTCTTTTAATACTTTAAACATATTTTATTCTCATTCTGTAAACTTATTTAAAATCAGGGACAAGGAATTCCTAGGGACGGACTAGTCCAAAATTGTCATTACAGCTGATTGGCGTGTATGACCTGACTCTTGTACCGTGCAGTACCCCCAGCAACCCTCAGCCTTGCCCTCAAATCCTGGCCAACACAACTGTATGGTTAACTTGCTCCCACAGAAATTATCGCATTTGTTTCTTTAATTCAACCACCGTTAAATATTCAAACCAACCAATTAAGGTCATTAAAAGACTATAGCAACCCAGCAGACCCACAGGAAGAGTTCTGTTTATGTCTGCTGATTCTACAGACATAATTAAAAATTATACTAGGATGATTTCTGTTTGTTTTTTATTATTCAACATTAGATTCATATTTTTGTTAAATTTGTATCTCTATATATACTTGTGTTACTTATGTTTTTTAAATCTGATAGTTATCATAAAAATTCTAAATATGTTAATTGTGTAGCAATTTTAAATATAATTAACCATTCATTTATTGCAGCACACTTGCAACTAACATTACTAGCCTCAAACTTAGTAAAAATATTCAAAAACACTAAACGGTATTTAATTTCGACCTAACAAATTCGTGATAACAGATGGTTAAAATCCAAATGTTTAAAAATACAAAAAATGTTAAAATAAGATGCTGAAAATAGCACAAAAACTAAAGAACCACTCATTTACCACTCAAAGACACCTTAGTAACATAATTTACAATTGTATTGGTAACCTAACCAGAGCATTGAACAACTTAAAAACTAAACATCCCAATTTATTTTACAAAACATTAAGTGCTGTTACAATTAAAATAGACTTACTTAGATCATTGTGATATTCCATAATATTATTTAATAAATTTTAACAGTGTATGGCAGATACGAACAACATAATATATGAATACATTTTAAATTGAGTTCAAAACTCTGTTTTTTTATACACTATGCATGAGACATGATGAATATATTGTGCTTGATGATTTTAAGCGCAGTTTCATAAAAGTAAACCATCATATTGGCAGAGTTAACTGATTTAAATTTAAATGTGGCCGTGAAAGTTTGCTTTTGGTTGTTACAATATTGAAGATTTTCTCCAAACCCACCAGGGTTCAAATTACAAATATATTATATTTAATTTTTATGAATCTATTTTTTGGCTGTTAAATAAACAACTCTAAGTTTTATTTAGTAACTGTAGTTAAATGCGGAGTATTCAAATATATTGTGGTAAATATTTATTTTTTTTTAAAGGAGATTATTTTCATTTAATTGAATTTTTTAGTCCCAAAATTAGGTTTTATCTCCAGGTCTTTGACTTTGGAGGCAGTGAATATCATCCAATGGGAAATTTACTAAAAATACTATGAGTTCACAAAAACACACTTAACTTCTGGTCTCAGAAAAAAATCCAGAAGTATTAGTGTAGTAAAAATATACTCAAAACACGAGTGATTGTCAAAAATCAACACAGGCAAACCCCAAAGATATGAATATTGGTTTGCTTGGTGTTATATTATTATGACCTCAGATTACAAAAATATTTATCTGGATACATGCTTCTTGTGAAACCTTTAACACTCTTTTTACTATTTCCGACCTAAAAAAACCAAAGTTTGAGTTAGGAAACACTCTTTTATAACACCATGAATTGCCAACAGCTCATAAACAAATTCATTAGTTTATTTATTAAAAGCAGCTTAGTTTAACTTTTAAAACTCCTTCATTATTTTGCTCCTGGCTTCTACATAGTGCAGATAATATACTTTACTCACACAGGCCGTGTCGGAGAAGCCTTGCAGCTGCCCAATATTATCCTCATGTGCGTGTCCCTCGAGAAATGATCATCTGGAAAATAATTCAATAATCAATTTAGGTACAAAGAAAAAGATCCAGTACCATAAAATCTTAAACTTAGTGGGTTATGTTTCTTCTCATAATTGAAACTGATGAAGAAAACAATGTATAATCAATGTGGTTGGTCAATGCATGAGCGCTGTTGAGTCAGTCTAGGTACAGAGGAAACACTCAATGGTACACCTATAGTCCTCGCCACCCTAACTTGAGGCAGCCCAAGGCCGCACTAGATATACGGCGTGCGGCCTTGGGCTGCCTCAACTTAGGGTGGCGAGGACTATAAGTGGTGTCTAGCATAGGCGTTGGTGTCTAGGGCAAAGTCCAATACCGCCCCCCTCTCCCTTATGTACTAGAACACCCACGGTGGAGGAAGACACTGTGCCCTGAGCGATAGGAATTTCTGCACAGTGCTCTCGCTCTGGCTCTACCCCGCTAGTAACAAGTATATTTCCCGCACAACATACTAGAGCTGAAACCACTTACGGTCGTCCGATAAGCTTGTTTCCCCTTGTACCTTCCTGTACTCTAACCACTATAGTAATACCAGAAACAAAAGAACCCTAGGCTGTTTCGAGCCGCGCAGGTTTGAATGGTACGCCACACCTACGAACCACGTGATCTTTTCGTTTCTGCGCAGGTTGTTTTGTTCGTGGTATGTCTATAGACTAGCTGTGCACCTAATATAGCAATTTATCGTTTGAATATGTTAGGGGAATACAGTTCAACAACAGACAGACGTCTGATCTTCCTGGATAGGCTTAAACAGTCACTAATTTTAGATCCGTGGTCGTCTGGGGTCGACCGTGTCAAACTCGACAAAAAACTACTGTTCACCTATATTTCAGCCTCGATACAAGTCAAGGGTATTCAGGAAAGCTCTGGAAGCTCCTAGACGTTGCGGTTCAAAGTGGTCAATGAACTTCAGGTGAAACATTACATTACAGGTCAGCCCTGTGCGGAAGTCAAGTCGCCCTGAAGATGGCGTATCGAGGCTGAAACGTCGGTCAACGGTAGTGTTGCGTTGTTTTTGACACAATCAACCCCAGAAGACCATGAATCTACAGATCAATGTATAGTTTGTGTACCAATAGTAATCTTGTTGTTGTTGTTGCTGGTTAACACTACTTGAAGACAAGATCAATAATGGAAAATTCATGTAATAATCCTTAAACAGCATAAACTCAACATCATCAATAACAAAGAATGTGTGACACTTACGGCAAGGATTAGGAGGACTGGCCGGAGGTGAAGCGTAGATTGGACTAGGAGGTTGAGACTGAAGAGGACTCAGAATACGAGACTTGCGCGAACATCTCTCTAGCTGGTGCGTAAATGACTGCTGAAATCACAAACATACATCAGAAATAATCAAAGTCACAACATGATGAAATTAGGCTTAACAGGAACATGACCTTAAGATGAAATAGAAATGAGTGTGGAAAGAAATGTACAAAAGAACAAACATGTCCATTACTGATTAACATGAGCTCATTAATTGGTCAGAATCATTACTAAAAGCTGAAAGGCAGGTTCACACGTGCGGCATTTATCGAGCGCCAAACATTCTCACCAAATCACTAATAGTGTGGATGAGTTTATCTACTTGTGATTTGTCGAACGACAGTAATTGTTGTTTTCTACTCAATGTTGGTCTTTCCTACACATCAAAGCAGGAAATGTGTGGGCCCCTCTGCTTGTAAGTCGGCAATATCAACAGAAATAGTTCACAAATAGTGAACTATTTTATCACAAATTGGGGCAAAAAAAATACGCAGTTCAAGTATGTTTGAATTGTGTCTTGGTAAATGTCACAAGTGAGGATCAGCCTTAATGTTTGTGATTAAATACTTTAATCAGTATAATAGAAAAGGTCACTAAAATCGTAAAATTTAAAAGGTTAACGTACCTTGTCTGTTTTCAGTCTTATGAGTAGTCAGTAGATTACTAGTTTTGGTCATATGATCCTTTATTAAATCCAACATCAAATTGAAGAGAGTATATACCCAACAAACGTTCTATGTCAGGTTTGATAATGGGTTATATGACCTGAATAGTATTCCATTGACTACTCTTAAGACTGAAGACAAACACAGTACGCTGACATTTTATATATTCCTACAAGAATGTGTATGTGTGTGTAAGAAGTGATTGGTAGGTCAGTTGTTATCACCTGAGACTGTTCTTTGAGAGAGCTCTTGGTGCTGTTGGTGAGGTTGCTGCTATCACTGGACACAATAGACCTCCGCTTGGTGGTGGACTCTGGTGAGCAAGATGGCGGGGCACTGGGACAGATGAGTGGCGGGGCTACAGCTCCCAGACCCAGACCAGCTGTAACAGAGAAACTAATGTTATCACCCTAGACTCTGGGAAAGAAGATGGCGGGGCACTGGGACAGATGAATGGTGGGGCTACAGCTCCCAGACCCAGGCCAGCTGTAACAGAGAAACTAATGTTAGCGCCCTAGACTCTGATGAGCAAGATGGCGGGGCACTGGGAGAGATGAATGGCGGGGCTACGGCTTCCAGGCCCAGGCCAGCTGTAACAGAGAAACACTTCCATAACCTGGAGAAACTAATATTATCACCCTAGGCTCTGAGGAGCAAGATAGCGGGATACTGGGACAGATGGTGGGACAGTGGTGGGGCTACAGCTCCCAGACCCAGGCCAGCTGTAACAGAGAAACTAATGTTAGCACCCTAGACTCTGGTGAGCTAGATGGCGGGGCACTGGGACAGATGAGTGGTGGGGCTACAGCTCCCAGACCCAGGCCAGCTGTAACAGAGAAACTAATGTTAGCACCCTAGACTCTGGTGAGCTAGATGGCGGGGCACTGGGACAGATGAGTGGTGGGGCTACAGCTCCCGGACCCAGGCCAGCTGTAACAGAGAAACACTTCCATAACATGGAGAAACTAATGTTATCACCCTAGGTTTTGGATATTGTCTGGTTCCAAATCCCATATTGGTAGTAAAAAACCACAAATTTTGATGTAGATAAATCACATTGAGGTTTACTCACTCTAACATGCCACTTTTCCTTATTCCCAATCATTAACAGTGGCTGGGCAATCTATAAGCCCTGGAGAGCTGACCAAAAAAGTGTGATTGTGAGAAACATTATACATTTATTTTTATTAGATTCAATTTCAACAAGTTCTTATAGGGTTTCAGCGTTCAGAACATTTCAATAACCTTTTAGAACTCAAATAATGTCGGCTCTTTATGAGTGCTATGTTGGTGTGAGAATAGTGGGGGTCAAATTGTTAAGAGTAAGAATTTGGCAATGTTGTGCAAGTTGGCTGGAAGTGATGAAGAACAAAAATAGTTGTGTTGACGTATAGAATGATGTCGCTCGAACAATGGGGGAATTAGGGGCAACTTGTATGTTGCAGTGGGTAACCTTCCACTTAAGGAGGTCTTTGATAGACAGTCTCATTGAGGATCTGGAGCCAAAAGACTTGGATCTAGGGTCCAGCTAAATGGTCTTCTAAGTTTTTCAAAATCAGGATTTTAATTACATCTCCTGAATGGAGAAATACCAAATGGGTACTGAGTTTTACCCATGTTACACAGTTAAAGTTTCGTTAGTAAAGACAGTTACCATTGACTTGAGCTTGCTCCAGTAGTCTGACGACTCCTTGATGACCACTCTTAGCTGCCACTTTGAGAGCGTTTCTACCACAATGGTCAGAGTGGTTGGGATTTGCTCCAACAGCTAACAGCAGCCTGACACATTCCTCATGGCCTTCTTGTGCGGCGATACCTGTAAAACACATCACACTTCACTATTGGAAATTGTGTTTCGTAAGGGCAGTTTACTCAAAGTGTTTTGGGGAGGTGAAAAATATGTAACTGTGGGGGTATTGGAAGGTAGGTTAAGTGAACTAGATTTATGACCTAATGTCTACCTACACCTTGCAAGCTAGGAGGTGTGATTGAACTGTTTACAAACATAACAAAACACTGCTTTATGACACTCAGTGGCAGTTTCACTAAATAAATAGGCCAACATAGGCATAGGGATCAGTCAGCTAGGGTTCAATACCCAAAGGATTACAGAAAAGGTTGGATGACTACTAGTGAGTAGTGACTCTGTCTTAGTAGCCCTTCTCTGTAGTTTTGGAAAAAAGAGTTGTTCAGTTTAAAAGTTCCTGCTTTATTGCATGATAAAGATTGTTTCAGCTGTTATTATTTCTTGTTAGATATTTATTTATTTATTGAATGTTTGTAATCTGAAAGAATATAATTATGTTAAATAATTTTAAGAAAATTCCTGGCATATTTGGAATTTTTTAAATTTTTTTTAATCTTAAAGGTATTTATAATCATTTCCAAATTTGCTACTGTTTAAGAAGTAGGAAATATATTTTTGTACAGTTAAAAGTTCACACTGACTCAAGATCAAGAAAAGGATGGAAAAGACAATTAGTATTATAAGAAACACTGCGGACAAGCCTTTTTATAAGGCTTATGCAGTTTTTGTATCGTAAATACATTGTATATATGTGCTGTACCAAGTAATAATAAATAAATAAAAGTTGATTATTTAATTATTGATTCACTTAAAGGATTAGTGTTTGGTTTTGGAACATGTAGTAAAGAATCGGTAGATAAGTAAATAGTAAAGTTGGGTAGGAAAAGAAAGTTCTTTGGAAACTTGATCTATAGGTCGACTTGCCGATAGAACGCTTCTGTTTAACTGTTCTAACCATTCTGCAAATCCTTGTAAATTCAAAGTTGGGTTAAAGATGGTGGTGTAAAAAACTCGGTCAAGTCATGTGTACCTATTCCAAAGCTAACAAACTCCTGATTGTACTATATTCAGGTTTAGATTAATAATACTTCCATATGTATATGCAAGTCATCCAAAGATATGTTGAGGTGGGGTTTCTTGTATATCATTATGGATACAAAAAGAAAGCCTTAAAAGTTAGGATAAAACAAAAATGTTACTTCCAACCATGTGTATCTCATAGGTGCTGCGGTCTAAAATTCTATTTTCTCTATACTTAAAATCACTGGTACTGTGATAGTTTATGTAATATAAAAGCTGCAGCAGATTACAATAAATAATACTTGCAGCTTGGCTTGGATGAAAAATTAGCGTTATTCAACAGAAATAGATAATTTTTATCAGCTTACTCTCTCAAAGGCTCGATTCAACTATATTCATTTTCATTATCAAACAAAATCTGTTCAAAACTTTAACATTGGAATGATATGTCAAGTTAATGGAGCAGTCAAAGACAATATTTTGTTTACAACACATCGCTGTGTAGTTAGCAAGTTTAGTTTACCGAGAGGAGTAGCTCCCTGGTTACAAGTGTGGTCGGGTTCTGCGTTGTGCTCCAGCAGTATCTGAACAATGTGGTAATGTCCTTGCCAGGCTGCGCTGTGTAAAGCAGTTCTGCGCTCGTTGTCTGTAGCGTTGACGTCTGCGTGTCCGTGACTTAGCAGTAAGGAGACCATCTCTCTGTGTCCTTGCCATGCGCTTACGTGAAGTGCTGTGCGGCCCTGCAAATACAAGACAGCAGACGATAAACAATAAACATTCATGCGTCAGTTACAAAGTTAAAATTAATTTGCTCGTTTTTCAGGAACTCGTCCCCTGAGTAGAGAGATCGGTCTAGAAGCCACGTTACCTTGTACCTTGAAAAGTCTAGGTTGTTCTCTCTTAATCCTCCGAGTGTCCCTTGTTTTGGCCTTAATGTCTGCCTATTTTTTGCTCATTTGCAAGGTTTTATTAAAACAGATCTGAGAAGCTTGAAAACAATGTTAATTATACTGTTCTATATACCATTTTGTTTGGAAAATCATGGGCTTCAATATTATACATAGAACATAAGGAACATTTTGTTTCAAAAAAAATTTTTAGGTAAAAAAAAAATATTTACAGAAAATTAAAAAAAAAATAAGTTCGCGCTCAATGAAATTGTATAAATTATAGGCCTATAAATATTTGAAAATAGCCACTTTGTTCTAAATTTTATGAGGATTACAAATATATAATAATATAAGGAAGTAGATTTGCAAATAAATAAGTTATGGGCAAAAAACAGATTTCAGTACATAGCGTTTAGCTAAGAATGCATAGCCTAACCATAGCTAGGAATCTGGCTGATAATTTACATCAATATCACGACCTACTTCTTCAGGATCATCAACCAGCCCTTCAAAATCACTTAAATCTTCTTATAATGCACCACGTATATCACTACTTTTGATTTTTTACACTAAAACAATGATAAACGTAATAAAACACATCAGTCATCGGTCCGAGGTTAACCAAGCTGTTTACAAATACGCACGTCAGCTGTCTGCTACAATATTTTCGGAACTAAAATGAATAGAGACAGACTTCCGGAGAAAGCTCTGAATCTGTCAAATAAAACGATACCTAACTCGATCCAGTTCAATCCGATTTTGTCAGTCATAGAGCCTTCGCCGTAAACAGTGTTTGTGAGTCGCTGCAGCGACACAAAACACTACACAAAGTGTGTTATGTGTCGCTGCAGCGACAAATAACACTCGGAGGGTTAAGGTAGATCAAGAGAATCTGGAAGTGTACAATATACAATATACAGTCAAACAACCCTAAAAAGGCACTTCGTAGATAGGGTGAAAACACTCTACTATCTACGAAGTAAACGTTGGGTCTTCCCTATACTTGACCACTCACCTGGCACTAATTCACTTAAGTGGGGCTGAGCGTACAGAAAGTTACTATCCAGGGATAGGAGGGAAATACTCAAGTTGCTGGCGATTCGGTGGTAAAATCGATATTTATGGAAAGACATTACTTTCCACCATAATCGATCCTCTACCGTCTCGCACCGGGCACAAGTGCCTTTTAAATAAACAATTTAGAAGGGAATTTACAAATGTGAAAACAAATAATCAGTAAAATGATTTTATCTCAATCTGATTAAACTCATCTTTAAAGAAATGACGTAAAACCTTATATTCATGTTATAGTGCCATCTTATTGTCGGAAAGATTGGGAACTGGCTAGAATAGTTGTGGGAGTGAAGAACACAATGTCGGTGCGATTCACAATTTTTGAAATGACAAAAGTTTTAAAATGCCATAGAAAGTCTTTAATAAGGGGCCTGTGGTTTAATCAGTGGTGAAAATAAACTGAAAATTTAGACAAATTGCTGTAATCTGGGTTAGGCCTATTGACAAGGCTTAATCACAACTGTAGGTACTCGCAAACATTCTAGCAGATTGTTTTACTGGGCATCAAGTTGGCTTAAAATCTACTGAATGTTGTTCAAAACGTGACGTCAAACAAACATAGTTGTAGAACAAAAAACTACACATAGCCTATATGTAAAAATAAAATAACAAAATTTAACTCTCTCGATTGTGAAAGTTTTAAGATTCTAATGGGTGTTCATGAGGTTTTCATAAATGTGTGTTTCAAAGTTTTTAATACATAAATATAACTTACAAACGTATACTACAGTTTCACACTATCAATCCTTATCGCTTATCTGGTCTTGCAGCAATATTTTTATTCGGATAGTCGAGAGTATACAGTTTAAATTTACCTTTAAACTTGGGTTAAATTTACCAGGGTTTAAATTTACCAGGGTTTAAATTTAAACCAGGGTTTAAATTTACCTCAGAGTCTCTCGCCTCTACATCCGCTCCCCCTGGGTCTATGAGGAACTTGGCCATGGCTACCCTGTTCTCCAGTGCCAGGATGTACAGTGTTGTTCTGGAGTCGGCGTCTTGTGCGTTCACATCTGCTCCGTGCTCTAGTAGGATCCTCACAACCTCCTGGTGGCCTTGGAGAGCTGCCAACCTGACAAACCAAAAAAATAATGGTAAACACTGTAATACATACAACAGGATCACTGTAAGAATAATTTTCAAATGTTTTTAAGGTTTTCGATGCTACACTCAGGTATATAGCTCAAACATCCAGGTAGTGGTCTCAAGAATGAATTTTGAGGACAGCTGTCAGGCAAGTTTGAACAATAGAACATTCATTATGTCATAGGAGATAATGACAATGTTACTGCAAGGTAGATGAAACCCTGGACAAGATCAGGGGAAATTTTGGAATTGATATTGTATCCAAAGTTACTTGTATCAAGATTCTACGGCTCCTTAACTCCACTGGTACTCAAACTTTTAGGGAATTGAAAATCTACATTGACCACCAAACCTGTACCAAGCCTGGTAGCTAAAACTTCAAATATGGATGATATTTGAAGTTTTACCCGAAAATTCATTGCTCAATCCACGTTTTTTATAGTAAAAAAATTCCTTAGCTCATTCATAGTTTTAGCTTTTTCATGGTTGAGTATGTATCCTGATCACATTCTGTTTATAAATTACATACTTTTAGACGAGGGTATCTTTATTTTATTTTGTGAAATGTTTATTATGGGCTTAACTCACCTTTATTTCTACCTGGTTAAGACCCAGGACTCCTCAATTACAATTAAACACAGCATTAATTAATCACAGCAACTTTATTTTTTCAGTCCTGGTTAGGCATCAAACTTGTATGCAGAATAAATATAAAAATTCCCTACCCTGAGAAAGTACATGTTTTAGGTTCCGCGAAACGTCTGATTTGATTTTCCAGGGCAATTCCTTGTGGTGTATGTGAATGTGTATAGTCGTAATTGACAAGTCCTTGATATCACTGGACAGAAAAAAAGGCGAATTAAGCCCATAAACATTTCAAGAACGAATAATCTAACACAGTATATGTACCTGAACGCCGTGGTACCATCGAGTGCCCGTTGGTCCACTAGAGCGCCGTATGTCTGCAGCAGTTCCAACACTAGTTGAGTATGGCCCTCCTGTGCTGCTAGCAGTAGGGGTGCTCTAGAGTCATTGTCCGTCTGGTCGACTTGTGCCCCTCCTTCGATCAGTGCAGCCACTACCTCCGTGTGACCTTCTAGACAAGCGTAGTGCAACGGCGTCCAACCGGAGTTGTCTCTATGCTGCTCGTCTAGACCTGCAACACAAAGAAACTCATTAACTAACACGTGTAAACTAAGGTTTCTAAGCGCATTTATGAGTGTAACAAAGGAAAAGCACAAGTATACGAGTTTTAAGATTAGGGGTCTGCGGGACAGACTCTTTTACATCGGGTTGGGTGGGGTAAAACTAAATACCCCCGCCGCAGCAAACCTGCCGTCTAAGCGAATTTCCATTTGGCCGAATTGATTTTCAATTGATCTATTTAAATAACATTAGGTTTAACGAGTACCTAGGTTTGCTGCTACAAGGAAACTAATAAAGTAGTGTGTTTTTAGTAAAATATTTATAGCTTACTATAAAATAAATAAATTTGCCAAGTTTGATCAAAATATATCCATAAACAAGCAAACTACAACATTTTACAATATTCTCCATAAGAATAACATGGGAATTTTAAATTTACCATTTTTTTAGTTTTGTCCGTAACCAATAACCGTACAAAAACACTTTGATATACTGAATTGTTTGTTTTTTTAAGCTCTTTAAGAAGGTTTAGAGAAAAATTGGGAAATTTTGTGTTTTGAGGGTAAGAAGTGAGAAAAACCAATTTTTACCCCATAAAACCCCCCATAAAACCCTGTTCCCATAGTCCGATCATGCTGGATCGCGAACTCATTCAAGTTTATCCCGCCTTACACCTTCAAACCAAATTTCATCAAAATCGGATAAAAATTACTCAAGTTATCGTGTTCACGGACACATATATATATAAATCTATATATATATATATCTATATATATATATATATATACATATATAAAAATTTGAACGAATGGTGTTTTTGGCCTCTGGGGACATTAAAATGAAAAAGTAAATCGGTCCCGGGCCTAAGTCTTACCATGAGACCTACGGTAATAGCTACTTCCCTATAGGGAAATTCGCTAAAATGTAGGCTGTGGGTCTCAGACCAAAATCAGGTAGTTTAAAAAGATAGATTTCATTAAAATATTTATTGTATTACTACAATCGATTAGACAAAATGTACATTATCTCCCATATCATGATGAAATTGTGGATATACTCCGCGGTCATGGTAAAATCAAAATCATCTTCTGTGACCACTTTAAAATCAAGAACATCTTTCATGGGTACAGCAAAATCGTGAGCGTTTTTGTGGTCAATTCACCACGGTAAAATCATGAATATCTGCAGTGACAGCAAAATTGCGAACGTCTTTTGCGGTAACAAAAAAAACATGAACATCTTCTGCAGTCAGTGGTCACAGCAAATCATGAACATCTCTTGCGGTCAAACGAAATCAAGAACCATTTTCATGACCACAATAAACTAATAAACATTTTCAAATTTCAAGGTCACGGTGACATCATAATTGCCCTCCATAATTGTTGAAAAATCGTGAATATCACACTCATCTTTGCAGACGCTTTCCAGGATCGTGAAAGTCGGCTCGGCTCGACCTCATCACGAAAATTATTCTGTTGGCTTTACCCGACCTGAAATATCAGGGACCCGCAGAGTGCAGACCTCTACTTAAGTATAAGCTAAGCAGTTAATGAGTTAAAAGATAGTGTTACCTCTGTGAAGAAGTTGGTTGACGACACTGGTATTTCCCTGGGCCGAGGCAACACTAAGCACAGTGCGGCCCTCAATGTCAATGGTATCCACAGTACAGCCCCAGAACAACAGTAAAGTGACCACATCGGTGTGTCCCATGGAGGCAGCTACCCACAGTGGAGAGCGGCCAGAACTGTCACAGTGATCTACATCAGCCTCAGCCTCCAGTAGTAGCTCACAGATGTCACTGTAAAACATAGATATCGTTCAAATAAAATTAGTTTGCCTCCAAAGATTGTACTACAGATAAACTTCGGGTAGTTTCTGTTTTTGTATTGAGTTGTTGGGTGCATCAACAGTAGGAAACTTTTCTGTATTCACAAACACTTTCAGTAGAATACAATTTTTCCCAAAAGTTAGTTGATTTAAGATTGTTTTATTTTATTTAATTAACGTTAGGTAAATTTCTGGAATCTGTAATATACTGATCAATAACTTTCTATGGGTACTTTAAATACCCCTTTTCTCAATAGGGACTTGTTACATTGGCCTCTAGCGCTGGACTTTGTTGCCTTAGTGGTAAAACAAGAGTAAAACTTTCTACTGTTTTAAAACTCTCCCAATCAGCCACCCACTTGGCTTTGCTTTAAAATGTTATGTTTACCTGTGACCTTCAAAAGCCGCTACTAAAAGTGGAGTCATGCCTTCCTTGTCTTCATGATCTACGTCTGCCCCTCGCTCCAACAAGATGTTTACCACCTGAAAAACAGTCCTGCTGTTAGTCTAATGTAAAATTTATCTTATGTAAAACATTAAATTTGATAAGCAACGTTGCTTCATTTTATTTAAAATTTAACTAATTGCATTCTCAATTAAAAATAACCATTAAATAACCTATGTCCGTCAATATTTTTTAACATTGCTTTGAAGGTAGATAACCCTTATGGCACCAAAATAAACTCAACTGTAATAGTTAGTTGTGTCAAGAGCTTGGAACCTACTAGCAAATAAAACAGTAAATTACAATTGAGATACGGATGCACTACAGTTGACATTTTGTTTAGCTAAGACTTTTACTAAACAATAATAAGTCAAATAAGTACTTAGACTATTTATTTTGCTATTCATTAAATGTATGCAGTAACAGTTCCTAAGTTACTCAGAGGTTTATTTGAAAACAGCAATGGTTGTTCTAAACGGTTGATTGCCTTTTGTTATTATTTGCGGTTTTTCGGATTTGAATAGAAAATTACAACCCACTAATATAGAGTGCCTAAATATAATTTTCTTTGTTTAAGGTATATTGTAGGTGATGATAGGTTTATGATTTTACAGACATATTCTTGCAAATAAAACTTAGTTTCACTGATAATTGATGGGAAATGAATCCAATAATCCTTAAAACAACAATTTATAGTAATGTGATTGTGATCATATATTGATACCCGCTATCGCATATCCTACAATCTTTAACAGATGTTAAAGATACAGCTGATGTTAAAGAGACAGATGTCGCTGTCTCCTGTGGTCACCTCAAGATCATATACATCACTTGCAATGGCGAGTACAATATTTCCCACTATCCCGGTGAATTTGAGATCACCATCCTTAATTGCGAAGACATAATTAGCATATCCTCTTTCATGGTAGCGGCAAAATCTTGAAAGTCCCAAGTGATCGCTTTGACATAATTATTGTTTTCAGAGAGTGCAGCAAAACTATTGCTAAGTAACCAATAAACCAAAACAAATATTTCCATCAATTTTCTGCATAGGGCTTTTCCTAAAAACCGACAACCGATTTGTCATCGTAACAGTTACTGAAGCCTTAACTTAAACTTAAGGCTTACCTTAGTATAGCCTTCGCTGATGGGGACACACAATGCTGCTACACTCAGAGCTGTGCGACCGTCGTTGTCATCATGGTTGATATCAGCGTTGTACTCTAGCAATGTCTCTACGATGTCAGAGTGACCCATGTACGCTGCAGCTATCAATGCTGTTCTACCCTCACAGTCCGTCTTGTTCACCTACACACCAGAACCAGTCAACAACAACAACAACAACAATACCTTAATTTATGGTAGGGATGGAAGGGTCTTGAATTTTCAAGAAATTTTCGGGAAATTTTAAATCTTGTTCTATGAGATGAGATTTTATTTTAATCAAGATTTTTTGAGGCAAGATTATGAAAAAAAAACCTGTTAAAAACGCCTGCAGAAAGTTAATGCAATACCCACAAAACAGAAGCGCGTTATTGTTGCGTTTTTCTTTATGAAGGCGTTTTTATTTAATTAATTCTTTACCTGTAAATATTGCTTTAATTGTTTTACAATTTTTTTGTTTTGACATCGCAAATGATGAGAAGTTTTGTTAGGCCTAGTGTAAGCAGTGTAATAAATATTTTACTACTATAAACAAGTCACTCTAAAATCATTCTAAAAATAACAAAGACTGGAAAATTGTTACTGATACTAAACTAGTAAATGATGATTTAGACTAATAAATTTGTTTTGGATAACAGATATTAGTAGAAATTATGAAATTGAACTTGTAAATGAATCACAAACATTAAACTTACATCGGCACCAGCTTTAAGCAGAAGAGTGACAATTTCGTCATGGCCGCCCCACGCTGCAGCTCTTAAAGCGGTTCTTTGGTCTGCGTCGCAATAATCTACATTGGCTCCAGCTTCCAATAAAATCTCTACCACCTGAACAAAGTTTTCAACAAATTTAAATTATGAAAAATATAGCAAATTGATTTCATACTAAATTCATTCCTTAAGATGACTGGAGTACAGTTTCTGTGGCTATCAACTTAAGTAAACATATTTAAAGGTTTAGGGACATTTTTGGTAAGGTGTAGAAACACTTAATCCCAAGAAGTATCTAGCAAAACAATGTATGGTCACTGGGACTCAATGAGAGGCACTTTTCCCCCCAAGTACTGAAACCATAAAAGATCATACCCACACCCTACAGGAATAAAAACACCACTGCTTTGCTATCCTTGGTTTTATAGTGTTTTTTTTTTTTTTTTGTACTAGGACGCTAGGCACGAGCCTGGGATTGTTTTTCACATTTACTTCAGACCTAGGGGTTGCGGCATTATCACTTAGATAAAATCCATTGGTGATTTGGCGGGGATAGAACCCAGGACCTCAGGGACTGAAGTCCTGCGCTCTAACCACTACGCCAGCTAGCTCCCCAAGTTGGTTTTATAGTAGAAAAAGCTAACTATCTAAATATTTGAAATACAAACGTTAAAAATTTACTGGACTTTTGATTTTACAACTGTACTGGAAACACATAAATATGTACCCAAACTTTTGGGTATAAGGCCATATTACCGTAAGATGGTTTGATTCCAGTTTTTGGTCAACAAAATTTTAACTACACTATTCTAAATTATACTTTAATCGCCCATGTAAATCATGAATTATATTTCGACATTGATAGTACATGGTAGTTCTAGAGAGAAAAATAAAAAGTTGTAGAACTAGGTATGTTCTACTGTAGTAGCTTTCTGAATTATTTAATCAGAATTACTTACACTCTGGTGATTTTACTATGTGTGCTAAAGCACTCCCCAACAACAACAACAACAAACAGTGTAACAAGTGTCAGATTTACCTGAGTATGTCCGCCCCATGCTGCCGCTCTAAGAGGGGTCCATCCGTCAGCATCAGGATGGTCTACGTTAGCACCTGCACTCAGCAACACCTGTACATTACAAAATTACACATGAATAGGATGGGACAATCTCTTCCTTTCAATATTTGCAGAATTAACTTATAGCGATTTAATTCAGTTATTAAATACTTAATATTTTATTTGTATTGATTTTAGCATAGCCTACAACTTAAGGTATTTTGCAAATTTTTGCAAATTACAATCTGCAACAAATAATTACTAAAATGTTGACAAAAAATATTTCAAATTCTCCCAACTAGACAAATGATATTCAAGTAGGCTTAGTTGAATCTGCTAAAGGTATAAACAGACTCCACAGGTTGGACCTCGGACGATGCTTACCTTAACTACTTGGTGATGGCCAAGACGTGCAGCCAGGTTGAGCGGCGTCTGGTCATGTTTGTCAGTCTCTTCGATGTCCACTCTTGTCTCTCCTTCCGTCAACAGCGTCTCCAGCATCTGGTGGTTGTTCTCAGCCGCCAGAGTGTGCAGATCTCTCTCCATCGGACTCTTGCAAACCAACTCTGCCTGGGGGGACGAGCAACTACCTTCGCTTTCCTGCACCAACATACAACAGATAATCACAATATTGCAGAAAATAGAGCAGGTCCCATAACAGATCCTTGAGGGACCCCAAATTAATTCTATATAATTTTGGGATTTCATTACAGACTGGGGAATCGAGTCAAAACCTCCAATTAAAGCCATTCAAAATATTTCTGGAAGCTATTGGCAGCTAAACAATTCTAACTGAATAACTTTGATCTTATGAGATAAGGATTTTGTTATATATTTATATGAATTCATGGCGCAAAAAATACAAAAACTTCACACTAGGACTATGCACAAAAATTACAAATTATTCACTGTCACTGACAGTGTTTTTAAATAAGGAAGACGTGAGTTGGGATTAAAGATGTGTCTTCAGGTACAGTAGAGTCCCGTTAGTCCGAAATGGTTGGGACCGGGCCCATTTTGGATTACCAAATATTTCAAACTAAACAGTTTTTTTGTTTTTTTGTTTTTTTGTATTTTTTGAAAATTTTGAAAATTTTTTTTGTCTTAGGACGCAGGCACGAGCCCGGGATTGTTTTTCACATTACTTAAGGCTAGACCTAGTGGCTGCAGCATTATCACTTGGTAAAATCCATTTGTGATTTGGCGGACGAAAATGAAAAATGTTAATAATAGTGATGGTCGGATCCGGATATCGGACTACCGGATCTGCCGGATCCAAGCTAGAACCGGTACCGGATCGGATCCAAAAAATTCCAGATCTTGGGCTGGATCCGGTTTTGATGGATCCGATTTTTTCCGATTATTTCCCGATTTTTTTTACTAACACAAAGCTGTCTGTATCCATGTAAAAGACCGATTTTTTCCCGATTTTTTACTCAATGTCACAGTACTGTATATTACGACACCAATAACCTCTATGGTTGTGCAATGTCACAGTACTGAGTACTGTATATTACGACATCAATAACCTGTATGGCTGGGCAATGTCACAGTACTGTATATTACGACGTCAATAACCTGTATGGTTAGTCAATGTCACAGTAATGTATATTACGACGTCAATAACCTGTATGGCTGGGCAATATCACAGTACTGTATATTACAACGTCAATAACCTGTATGGTTGGGCAATGTCACAGTACTGTATATTACGACGTCAATAACCTGTATGGTTAGTCAATGTCACAGTAATGTATATTACGACGTCAATAACCTGTATGGTTAGTCAAAGTCACAGTACTGTATATTACGACTAGGGATGTGTCAAATCCGGATCTCGAATCCACCGAATCTTAAGAAAAGATCGGGATTCGAGAATATATTTTTTAGAATAGAATTATGAGGCATATACTGTGACATTGACTAACCATAGAGGTTATTGACGTCGTAATATACAGTACTGTGACATTGCCCAACCATAGAAGATATTGACGTCGTAATATACAGTACTGTGACATTGCCCAACCATAGAGGTTATTGACATTGTAATATACATTACTGTGACATTGCCCAACCATACAGATTATTGACGTTGTAATATACAGTACTGTGACATTGCCCAACCATAGAGGTTATTGACATTGTAATATACAGTACTGTGACATTGCCCAACCATACAGATTATTGACGTCGTAATATACAGTACTGTGACATTGCCCAACCATACAGATTATTGACGTCGTAATATACAGTACTGTGACATTGCCCAACCATAGAGGTTATTGACATCGTAATATACATTACTGTGACATTGCCCAACCATAGAGGTTATTGAAATCGTAATATACATTACTGTGACATTGCCTAACCATACAGGTTATTGAGGTCGTAATATACAGTACTGTGACATTGCCCAACCATACAGATTATTGATGTCGTAATATACAGTACTGTGACATTGCCCAACCATAGAGGTTATTGACATCGTAATATACATTACTCTGACATTGCCTAACCATACAGGTTATTGACGTCGTAATATACAGTACTGTGACATTGCCCAACCATAGAGGTTATTGACGTCGTAATATACAGTACTGTGAAATTGCCCAACCATACAGGTTATTGACGTCGTAATATACAGTACTGTGACATTGCACAACCATAGAGGTTTTTGACGTCGTAATATACAGTACTGTGACATTGCACAACCATAGAGGTTTTTGACGTCGTAATATACAGTACTGTGACATTGCCCAACCATACAGGTTATTGACGTCGTAATATACAGTACTGTGACATTGCCCAACCATACAGGTTAAACAGTACTGTGACATTGCCCAACTAATATCGTCAACTAATAGTTTCATTTTAATATTTGGAAAAGTTAAGTGTCCCCAAAAAATGAGGGATTATGGGCTCAACTGGAGATTACTCTATATATAAGATATATTAACCTTTAAACATTACCAATTTAATTTTAAACAGTATGATTTAAATTTAAGTTGGCATTCTTTTAATTACGTTTTTTAACAAGCCCTTATGACAGTGTGTATCTGGATCCGGATCCGAAGATCCGAAGATCCGAAGATCCGGATCCGAATTTTTCAAGATCCGGATACGGATCCGGTACCGACATTTTCTTGGATCCGCCCATCACTAGTTAATAACAAAAATGGTGAAATATTTACTAAAATACTCTAGGCCTAAAAAAAAAGTCTATCTCGCCCGGCCGCTACAGAATACTTTGGCGAGATGCAGCTAACTGTGTTAAAAGTTTAACAATTTTTTTTTTCAGAAAATCTTCCAAAAAATTTTAGAAATTTTTATTTTTTTATAAAAAAATTAAAAAAATATATTTTTGGTTTCCGATTAGGCGGACTTTCGGATTACCGAAGTTCGGATTATCGGGACTCCACTGTACAATGACGGCTTAATTTTACTAACCTTATCGTTAGAGTTAAATCGATTCATAAGATGAAGGCAAGTTTCTACCTGAGGAGTGTGAGAACAGGAGTTTGCTTCATCTATGAGTTTAGCAGAGCGAGGATCACAGCAGAGGACGTTCATCTGGTCAAGCCTGACTCCGCAGTCCAACAGCCACACAGGCAGCAACGGTGACAGCGCAGTATGATGTGGTAGACAACTCAGATGTAACGCGAGGCTTTCTACCTCCTCAGCCGATAGACTTGGTCCTCTGTAATCAACCAGGGAACATTAGGGCTCAGTCAGAATCTTGATATTCAGGACAGGACAATAGGCCAAACAAAGGTGGAAGTCAGGCAATTACGGGATGATTTTGCTACAATCGCAAGAGACTATCACAATGTCTATGTGATATGTAGGATTTTTACGTGATCATAGAAGACGATGAATGAGTATAATTATTTTCCTTGAGAGTTAAGTTGTTTCTATTATTTGCCTCCTAGCTTGGAAATCTATACTAAATAAATAGGTTAGTTACCTGGTCAATCTTATATTTTTGTAACAGATGACTATCTTGGGTGTGTGTACTTTACATGTGCGAACTCTATGTATTCATGACAATAACAAGTATTCAGCAGAAACTATTTTGACGGGACAAAATGTCTTGAACTGGTTATTTGGATTTTGTAGCAAAATTGTATGAGTTTAAACATTTGTATTTTTTTGGAAATTGAAAAATAGAATTAAAAATCTGTTAAACATTTAAGGGTTGAAAACAGTAACAAGAAACTTATCTATTTATTTAGTAGAGAATAAAGGCTACATCCAAAAAATATGAAGGCCTATGTGTATGATAGAACAATTTTCCATCAACAATGTAATATTTTTCTTGTAATGTGAGTAATAAATAAATTAACATTAAGATGTTGTAAACTTTTGTCATCAATAGGCAAAAGTTTACCAATATCTGGACTAAATATTATATTTTTTTCTAGTAGTTGGTGTCCCAGGATTTGGTGCAAGAATGACGGGTTCGATTCTAGGTATATCCACAAAACATTTAATGGGTTCAGACTGCTGTTTGTTGTTATTCTAATGACTATCTTAATTATGTAGGTATCTAATAAATTGTTCATTAAACTTTTACATGTATCATGTTTGCACTAAAACCAGTATTAAAGTACACTTATTAGAATCCTGCAAAGATATTTCTGTGGTTACAGAAGTAGATTATGATGTCAGATATCACAGATGTGTAAATGCCACTAGACATGTGACAATATTGAAACGCAAGATAAAAACTCATGATATCACTTTGGACACAAGATTAGATAACTATGTCAAAGTGTTATCTGAGATAATTAAGAATGATGAAGTTTTATTTCACTTAACATTTAAATAAGTTTACAGAATATACATTTTTATTTGAATATGAGACGTCAATATCTTAAGAAATAAAAATACTAACAACCTATTAGACACTGCATTTTAAATATTTATTAATATCAAACAAAAAATCTTTAACATCAAAATAATACTATTGATAATTTTTAACGGCATTTTAAAACGCCAAAAGTTAAGTACATTAGATGTGGATGTGTACACAGGTTGTACGATTAAAGGAATTTTTGTTATATTATGTGAATTTGGATTTCAGTTATTTTAATTCAACACTATGAATGTTAAAATCTAGATATTAAAAATTAACATCATTGGGATTCAGCTGAATATTTATTGTTCATTAACAACCTGACAGTTAAGGGTGTAATATGAAGCACAAGGTCGTTGGTTGTAAGGACTTTTGTTAGGATTGCAGGCTTATCTGAATGGAAAAGAGTTCACTCCGGCACAAGAAACACAATAGTCAGGAATAGAGGTGGTTACTGGACAAGTATGGTAAAACACATTTAGGACGAGTCATGTAGGATATTTTTTGCCATACTACTCTAAAATAACCTAACAATAAAAACTGTACAAATCTGTATATATATTCCTACCGACTAATGGACTTAACAATCACTTACAATTCATAACTTGTAGGAGAGGTTTTTGTTTATTGATTCGTTGACTTATTGCCAATTATAATCAGCTGGGCAAAAACTCATTACAGTACAGTAGCAATAATAAACCCCATTTGATTAAGCAGGCGGGAAACAGCTGTTTTCCGAACTAATTTCATGTGTGGAAAATAGACTTTCCACACACTTACCACACTTTTGGTTTTTTCAAATAGTAAAACTGTGTAGTGTGGCAAAAAATACATTACACTATATAAAAAGAAATTAGAATACCTATTTTATTGTCAATGAAAGCATTTTTAACCAAGTTTCCTCTTCAAAACTCAAATCTTTGACAGTAAAATATTTTAATTTTGTGAATAGTACAAAGATTTTTGCATTTCTTGTGCCAGGGTGAACTCTTACTCATTTAAGTAAGCCTGTCACCCTTAAAACTGACAGTTAGGCTACTTGTATGAGAAGTTGTCAAAAAATAGTAACCTTAGAGTTAGTTGCATGGCGAGCATAGCGTGTCCACTGGCCGGAGAACAAAGAAATCTCTGAGTGCAATGTTTGACATCACACAACCACTCGGCAAACGAGTGATGGAACGGTCGTAGCGTCTCATCCCGAGCCAGACACAAGACTCTACGCAGCACTTGACACCTGCGTCGTAGCTCCTCGCTGCTGAGGGTCGGCTGTGACACTAGCAAACACTGACACACCTGCTCTTCGCTCAGCGGCCTCTCAGAGGCGAGCACGATGTTGAGTAGAGGTCGAACCTACACAAGTAGACATTTAGTGTTGGACTGTCCCAACAATTTTTTTTTTTGTGTTTCACTCGCAGAAATACAATGAATATCTGGATGTAGCACTTCTCGACAATTTTTTACTGGCGGTTTTCTTATATTGTACTGGGGAGGGTTTGGGCTTGATTTGAGGTTAGGTTAAGGTGTAGTCCATTGATGTTCACTGGCCGGCTATGATTCTAGAGTTTTAAAAATTACATTTATTTTGCAATGACAACTTTAATTGAAGCTAAGCTAATGGGGAATGGTAAATTGAAATCTACTGAAATTTCTTAGTACACTTAGCCGCTGGTATTATCAGGTAAAATACATACAAACTTACGTTACCTTATAATTTACCTGATATGACCTACCTTAAGTTATTACTACTCTTAATAAACAAAATGTTTTGATTGGTTTCTATATTTTTCAATCAGGGTGTCTAACAGATTTCTCAAATGGAATTCCCGACTTTTCATTAGGCCTACCATTTTTTTTTCATCCCGTCCAAAAACTTGGTCCATTCTCCATGTTACTGCCCCTTTTTCCGTCTCACTGTCACGGCAACATCGTCAACATACATCACGATCACGGCACTATTTTCAACATATGTCCATCAAAATTTCTCTATTCTGTACTTTCTGGACTAGTAAGACCAACTTTACAAGCAAAGGGTGTTTGAAGTTAGTCCAACTCTGAACTAGTACAACCTCCAGATATGATATAATGGTATTTATTCCGTACAGGTGCCTCCAAACGAATTTTTAATTTTGATATCTTACTTTATAGTTTTTTACCTCCTGAATCCAAATATAGGCCTACCATTAATTTTCACCGCTGATGAATATTTCTCAAGATATCGCCGTAAAAACATACTTAACATTACAATAGACAAGATAGGATGGATGACATTTACAAGTAGAATGAACTGTAGGTTAACTAACTTAAGCCTTAAGCCTACTTACAGCTGATTGTTTTCAACCACACAACAAGATTAACTCACTCTGATTCTGTCACCAGCAATATGCCTAGTGACGACATTTTACTTCACTACAAATAAAATACAAAACAAAATACTCATTCGTACTCATACGTGTTGCGTAGTGCTAGCTAAAGCTAAGTTAAGTGCTATTCTGTCTGCTACGCCGTCGCCATCACGATCACAAGTTAAGGTTAAGAGAGTAACATGGTTTATGAGAAGAATAACATCATTGACTAAAGATAATAACATCGTTGTAGAAACATATCAAGTGATTCTATAGTCAATAACTTAATGTTTACTACAATAGGAATTTCGTCTCATTATGGAGATATAGATGGAATATGGACTAATTACTCGTAGTTCTTATTTAGGCATGTCAGGGTGGTACGTCGTGCTTTATGTAAATTGGTGACTGCATTAAGTGTTTTGAAGTTAGGTTAGATTAGGAAGGTAAAGTTTAGGTTATAATGTATCGAGTTGTTAATTTATGTCGCCTACAGACTGTTTTTGTAAAATTAAAATCCTGGGAAAAACACTTTAAATTACTATTTCAAAAATGCTTGCATTTTTTTGAATTACTATTTCAAAAATGCTTGCATTATAATTATGTAGCTCACTCACTTCACAAGTCAAAATATTTTGCGTACCACTTAGTAACTGTCGGTATATATAGATAAAATATGTTTATTACTACTAGCCTATTTCCAACAATAAGTACAAACATTTCCCCAGATGTTTTTTGTTCGCAAGATAATAACCTGTGTGAAATAGTTGTATAAATTATGAAATAGTGAAATGTGAGCACTGATTGAAAAAGTTTTTTTTTTATTTTTGCTCATAATACATAAGTGTTATTATTCCAAGCCAGTCACATAATCACAGCTGGGCATCTGACAAATAACAACAAAACTCATAGACTTCACAGTACAGTAAACAAGTGCCTGTACGGCACACCTTACCTGAAATATCTAAATACCTAACTTAACCTAGGCCCTAATTTATACAAAAAATGACAAAAAGTACCTTAGAAAAGTGTTTGTTGCTCAATAGTCGCTGGCAGAGCCACAAGTACAGACCGTTGAGAGTGCCAGGAATGTCTCGGACTTCGCGCAAGACAATGCAGCCTTCGGCCACACCATCGAGCACCCTCTCTAGATAGAGGAAGCAACCGTTACTCTTGATGTGCAACTGATTCAGTGTCTCCGCTGTACCTCTGCACATATGCTGCCTCAATGATTCCTCCCACTCCAGTCTCGATAAGATGTATTGTTGTACATCTCTCACCACCTGTGACAGACATTGGATATTTACATAATTAACATAAGATTAGGTATAGGACTACTATACCAGTTGATTCAATCAGTTGCTAGGAAATATCTCTACACATTTCATGTGTCTGTACCTAAAGTCAATTCTCAGAGACACTTAATGGGTAAAGTGAATGAAAACTAGTACTGTACATACTACATAGTTCGTACTATGTAGTTCTAACACTTGCTCAAATCTATGTGAATAAGAATTAGCTAGAACAAGGTAGCAAGTACTAGGGGTTCCCTAAATGATGTAGTATGTACTACCCTCTTAGTACGTACTACCCCCTAGTACGTACTCATAATCAAGGCACAACTGGAGCGCGGCGATAATCTGTTTTGCCATTCCTGTGTGCACCTGCAGTTTTCTCAGTCGTGTTGGTCAAATAGGCCTAGTATTTGGTTAACAGCGCTTGACGACAATTTTGATGGCGTTGACCAGGTATTGCAAGGGGGTAATAGGACTTTAATATTGATTTGTGAGCTGCGAAAAAAAAAACATTTCTATTACTTATAAAAATCTAAAATTCCGGGCGTGGTAAAGGGGAAAACAGTGTGAGGTTGAAAATGTTAGATGATATAACAAAACTCTTGGTAAGGATTTTAACAGATAGCATGAAAAATTCGATGAAGAAAAAAACGTAGAGGAATGTTAAGGGAAATAAACCGACTAAGCTTAGAGAAGGAATTGAGATCTGATAGGAGGAAATGAGAAATAAAGAAACTTGTTGGTAAACAAACTAACAATATCACTCTAAAATCACAGTAATTACTTACAGTTACCAATACTCCTTATTTCAAGGTACAAGTTTTCCTGTTATGGGCTTGTATAAACATCGCCATCTTCGCAAACGACCAAACTGAAGCATGCCCATGAGCATACTACATAAAAATGAAGTAACTACTATGCGGACCGGTTTTTATTCACCGAAAAATCCTAGTAGATACTACGTTCCCTAAATGACGAAGTATGTACTAGGGGTAGTACGAACTAGCATTTTATTCACCTGTAAGCTGTAGTTTGTACTAGGGGCTAGTATCAACTAGCATGTTTATTCACCGAAAACCGAGTAAATACTTCAAAAAGAATACGTACTACCAAATAGTACCTTTTATTCACCTCACCCAATGTCATTATTGGTAGCCTACTTAGGTGCCAACATGACAAGGGCCGATTAACGAAGGGTCTATGCCAGTAGTTCCCAAACATTTTGGTCTAGCCAAAACCTTTACCTTATCCTTTACCTTGGATTTTATTCCCAAACCACCTTCTTTACCTATCAAATAATGTTCATACTAATTATTATTACTATTTACTATAAAAATTATATTATTACTGTACTGTTATCATGTTGGGATCCTACCTGAGAATCAGGAATAGTAATTTCCTAAACAATTGACATTTTAACATCCTTTTTCAAAGTTAAAAATCTTGTATATTACTGTCAAATTGTAAGTATATTTTAATGTAAAACTCAGTTGTTACTCGCTGGGTGCTATTGATCGATCTAGTGATCACTCAACGGTATTAAGATAATTACCCAATTTTTAGATACGGATTGTGAAACATGTTCAATAAAATTGTTCTCTTCACAATAACCTTAATTGGTCCCATGACCCATTAGTGGATCGCGAAACATAGTTTGGGAACCTCTGGTTTATACAAAGGTAAACTTTAATTAATACTGCCATCAGGCCCATGCCCTGTTTGTACCGAAAGTACAGTACATAGAACAAACATTAGTCAGGTAATGGTACCAATTTCGAAAAATGGTACCGACATATCACTACTTGAACGGGCTACTTAAGCAGTAAACGTTCCCTAGTGTCAAAATTTAATTCAATTTCAGCTTGGCGTTTGGTTTACGTTTAACACTTGTCAAATTTTATAAGGCCTACTGAGAACTGGTTGTATTTTAATGGCTATAAAACAACTTTTTTCTCTTGGTGTTTTAGGTCCTAGATGTGTTTTTCATCTTCTTATCATACAGTTAAACATGGATATACTAATTGGAAAACAGAATTTTTTCACTCCCAAAGAATACAATCTTTCCTAATAATTGAATTTGAATAGAAGCTTTACAAGGAAGCCTAAATGTATGATGGCCTGAAGTAGGGTACATTGCCAATGTAGCCTACTTGGAATCGTATCTCGGGTCAAATCATTTTTTCTAATAAGTGGGCTACAGACTAGGCGTGTATTTAGGCGTAGGCCCTACTCAACTAATATATCAAGGTTATGGTAGGCTGTTGGGAATAAAGTAAACAAAAATCATTTACCTGAGATTTTCTGAGGTCATCCAAACTGATTTTGCGAAACCCAGAGAAGGTTTTAGCGATTGTTTTGCTTTGTCGGCGAGCCGTCAAAACCAGCAGGAACCATGGAGGAAACAAATGGTGGTTGTTGGCCAAAAGTTCTCCGATCGTTCGGCTAGGACCATTACTACTTTTCTTTTCAAACTTTGTCCCAGATATATGGGATTCATCAACAGAATCCACGAGCATAAAATAACACTGAGAAGGCGGAGGTTTTATCTCCGCAAGAGGAACTATGATACCTTTGCGAAAACTGTCATCTGGACTTTTGATTATATTATCTCGTTGAAGCGCACTAACTACTTCCGATTCAGACTTTAATCTTTCACTAAACTCTTCGGCTATGGGTGCCAGTTTTTGTGACAGCTGTTCAGCAATGCTAATAATGAAATCGGTAACTGATAATGTCTTGACGTCATGGGCTTGGCAGAAATGATAGGCCAAGAGCCTCTTATTGAGGCATCTCTGAGGCCTAGCACTTTGTCCACTTCCTGGCCAGACAATCTCACAGCACAATGCAGTCTTGCCGGACCCCGGGCCTCCGACGATTACTGCTCCAGTCGTTTTACAACTTCCCCTCTGATCCAGGCAGTGAGAAAGCTTAACAAACGCCCACTCACGACAATAAAACCTTTTTCTTTCTAAATGGCAGGTTGTCATTTTGTCTTTTATTGCTAAAAATAATTGTTAATATATTTCATCTCCCTAACTACAATTTTCTTCTTCTGTTTCAATAATGAAGCACTATTTGGCGGCCATAGGTAGTCTTGCTCCTGGCCTACATTTGTTAGGATTTATATCTGGTAGCCACAACATAGATGTTAGAGAGTATTTTGATAAATTCATCTCCGTTAGTTGTAAAGTGTGGGCTATCCTTTCTAAGTTAGTGCTGGTCACATCTGATTCTTGAGTTGATCTGAAAATAATTGACGGATTAAAGTTTTGAATTAAAAAATTGTTTTAGGGACACCTCATGGCTCCCGTTAAGGTTGGCCCACAGTTACTTATGGGTCCAGTTTTGGAACCTAACAAACAAAACAAAATTGAATAGTCTGGAACAATGTTAATAACTATGCCTACTTGAATTTCAAAAAAGCATTCAAAAATTAATTTTAACAACAATTATGAGTAATTTAAACATTTAAACATACAGCCATTGATGGTGTCCTCTAGGCAGCCTATCCTAACCAACTGACCTCTTGTGCCAACAAATAATGGCGTATTAACCAGGCCCATCTGCTATCAATTGTTATCGATCGTTTTTACTCATTTTAGCGAATTTCCCTATAGGGAAGTAGCTATTACCGTAGGTCTCATGGTAAGACTTAGGCCCGGGACCGATTTACTTTTTCATTTTAATGTCCCCAGAGGCCAAAAACACCATTCGTTCAATTTTTTATATATGTATATATATATATATATATATATATATATATAGGTATATATATAGATTTATATATATATGTGTCCGTGAACACGATAACTTGAGTAATTTTTATCCGATTTTGATGAAATTTGGTTTGAAGGTGTAAGGCGGGATAAACTTGAATGAGTTCGCGATCCAGCATGATCGGACCATGGGAACAGGGTTTTATAGGGGGTTTTATGGGGTAAAAATGGGTTTTTCTCACTTTTTACCCTCAAAACACAAAATTTCCCAATTTTTCTCTAAACCTTCTTAAAGAGCTTAAAAAAACAAACAATTCAGTATATCAAAGTGTTTTTGTACGGTTATTGGTTACGGAGAAAACTAAAAAAATGGTAAATTTAAAATTCCCATGTTATTCTTATGGAGAATATTGTAAAATGTTGAAGTTTGCTTGTTTATGGATATATTTTGATCAAAGTTGGCAAATTTATTTATTTTATAGTAAGCTATCAATATTTTACTAAAAACACACTACTTTATTAGTTTCCTTGTAGCAGCAAACCTTACTCGTTAAACCTAATAATGTTATTTAAATAGATCAATTGAAAATCAATTCGGACAAATGGAAATTCGCTTAGACGACAGGTTTGCTGCGGCGGGGGTATTTAAATATGTTTTAGTGTTTTCTGCATGGAGTCGTTAGTGAATGTTTTTCTTTTTTATTAACTCAGACTGACTATTGTGCGCCAAAAGGACCCAAAAGGATCGCTATTTGTTAATTTTGTTGACCTAGCCTATTGCTTTAATGTTGAATGGCCAATAACATTTTAATTTAATTTGATTTTGATTTTGCTACCGAGTGCAAAGGAAGTGTTTACACACACACACAGAGTCTGACGGCAAATCATAGACCTAGGCTAATCTACGTTTAAACTATGACAATCTATCACTTTAAAATTGCAAAAGAACTTCAATGGTCTGATATTATTGGTTAGGGTATTTTTATAAGCAATTCATGAAACTAGTTTAAATTTTAAAGATTCATTTCAATACATATATTAGGCCTAGTACCAGAACCACAACTGAAAACAAAAAATGTATAGGCGTAATAGAAATTCAGTAACAATCGTGTAGAAAGTCTCTGTTGATGCAATCTTGGTGATAACAGTGAATACTGCATTTCTTTCCCTGTGTTACTGAACATAATTGTTGTAAAGGAAGAGCAAGTTACAAAGAGAGAGATTATGGCCTACCTAGGACTAAGTTAGTAGATTGAGGAAGTTAAAAGGAAGTTTATCAATGCAATCTTGGTGATACCGGTACGAGTTAATACTGCATTTCATTCTCCAAGTTACTGAACAGAATTTTTGAAGAAAAGAGTAAGATACAAAGAGAGAGTAGGGATTACCTAGGACTACAGTAGTAGATAGAGGATGTTCACTACCGTACCGTGTACACATCAAGTTCACTACACCGGCCATGCAATCAGTGTATCCACAAGACCAAAACAAAAATCTCACTTACTAGGCCAAGAAAATCATGTTTTATCCCGCTTAAATAGAATAAAAAATCCTATTTTATCGTACATTTATTTCCTTGTTCTATTTCGAGTAAACTTTTTGGTGTATCATGTAGCTGTTTTGACCTCTAGCTATGATTCTGTAGGCCTACTGGGATAATTTAATCAAGATAATTTAATCAATAAGGGATTAGTTTTTATCTGAAGAGCAGTATAAAAAAGAAAGCCAGGTGTCAACATAAAAAGTTCACGTTTTATCCCGAATCCTGTTTTAATCCCGCATACTATAGGCTAATCTGGAAATTCCATTTTTTTAATGAAAATCCCACATTTGGAAACACTGATTATGACTGTTGAACAGTTTTTCCACATGATAAAAAAAATCCGAAAAAAGATAATCTTAGGTAGGCCTACTTTAGTATTACTGATGCCACCCTTATACAGCGCGCTGCGGCGGTTACAATGATAGATAGCGGTTTAGTTGGGTTATCATAAATAGAAAGTATGGCTCATCTGGTATCGTTCGATTCATAACGAAGCGAGGATAACCTAACCTAACATAGCCGCCGCAGCGCGCCGCTGTAAATTATGTGGCCTCTGTATATACCAACGTACCAAATCCTGTTTTATCCTACTTTAGGATAGGCCAAGTAAAAAATCATGTTTTATCGTCGCATGAATTTCACGAAAAAAATCTCGATCCATCTCAAGTAATCTTTTTGAGGTATCATGTTCAAATGGCTCTTTAAACATTGCTATAGGCCTAGTACTATACCGGTACTGCAAATATTCAATTAACTAATATAATGTATATATCTTCCAATGTCTTCTGGAAATTAAGGCAAATGAAGTGCACCTTTTGAGAAACAACCGATGTACATGCCACAAGAAATTGTTTAAATGTTTTTATGCAAAGACACAGGCTGAGCAAAACAATGAAATGCTTCCCTGTTTCAAGAATCAGATTCTTCAATCACCTACCTGCAATTGCAAGGGACTTGCCTATTTCAAGGTTCACGGCAGTATTGAAGGACTGGTTGCTAGACAACGTGCGGAATTTTTTTATGTTTTTGTTATAGGTAATGATATTGTAACAAATACGAGGAAGAACAATCTTATACTGTACAGTCACCATTGCCAACATTTCTTACTGCAAACTTTGATCGTGTTTTAATCGATAGGCCTATACATGAAAGCGCTTCTTATGTTTTACCCAGATTCCAAAATCAAATCAAATCGTTTATTGCCAAAACAAAATACATTGTATAGCACCGTCAAATGTTCACAGAATATCTTATTATCTAGGGCAAAAGTTTAAAAACTATTTTAATGAAATGAAATTATCTAAAAATTCATCAACATTAGGCCTATATATACAGCTAAACTACATAACATTGCTACGACGGTGTTCTTGAAAGACTTAGAATTCTGACATTTTATATTACTCGGCAACCAGTTAAAAGCGTATTTCCCTAACTCACAGTGTTTGTTTTGTTTTATATTGTTCAAAAGTTTTATTTTATTTGGGTATTCCCTTGAAACGATATCTCTTACCCAAAGGTTTATTTGATTTGTTGCTTGTTTATTTATATGTTTATACTTTGCACTGCGTTTGCATGTTTTTTTGCTTTAGTTTTGTTTTTGCATGGTTTGTTTGTTTGCCATTATTATATCTAGCATGCATTTGTAGCCTAAGTAAATATGGACTATTTATTATTATTTATTTTGTATTGAAAGCGACTTATGAATAAAGAATAAGTTATTTGATTGATTGATTGACATAGCCTATTGCATCGCTTAATGGCCAAATAAATCATTGAATCATTGAACTGGGTTTTTATCGGATACAGCTCGTGACATCTATGCTGGCACTTGGACTAGCGTGGGCAGTGTAGGCGGGTGAAGGTAAGGAAAAGACCGGACTGCAAACATTTCCGCTGCCTCACGGGGTTGCCTCCCCTTGTATTAGGCCTATGTACGTGAGTGCCTTCATATGGGTCGCGAGGACAGCTGATGCAACCCGCATGACAGGACATAATGTTTTTTAACTAGATACTAACTTAGTAGCGATCGGCCAAGTGCCAGCTTAGATGTCAAGAGCTGTACAGTTTTGCAGCTGAATGTACACTAGCCTACAGATGAAATAGGCCCATTAGTTCAATATTTATATCGTATTGGATAGAACCCAATATAAAATATTGTAGTAGGCTATGTTTTTCAAAAATAATTTGTTTATGATGCTGTTACGATTAGTTCAGTTTGATAATTTCAAACAAGGTAAAAAACATAAGTTGACATAAGGTTAAGTTACCCTATAGGCCTACTTAGCGTAGGCCTAATTTGTTAAAGAGATGCATTCATCTCTTTACAAAGTCTTCAATTTATATTCATAAGTTACTAAGTTTTATAGTAAGTTACATTATTTTTTATGGAGTTTCTTAAACTAATTTAACTAGGCTTAACTTAACGCCACACTAGCACACTAGCACACTGTCAAAGAATGGCGGATTGGCTGGTCCCTACTGACCCATATAACAGAAAGTCAATATTTATATTCATTAAGTTAAATATGAATATTTTAACCGCTATCCAGGTCTAAGTTAGGCCTATACATAGGCCTATCTATTTTTTTTTTCATTCTAACAGCCAATATACCGATACATAATAGGAAACTATGAAAATCAAACTATAATTAACCTATCATCCTAATAGGCCTACATTGTAAGTTAGGTTCTCTAGAGAACTGTACATTTTTGGGATTTTTATCTAAAAGTCAGGAAGAAAAAAGTTAAGTAGGCCTAAGGGGTCAAAGCCAAATATCCATTTTTATCCTGCATCCGGTTTTAATCCAGCTCATGGTCCAAAAATCCCATTTTCAGGATAAAAATCTCACTTCTGGATCTAAATTTAGAGCAGTTGACCAATACTTTCATGTCCCTACCAAAACTTGGCAGCTCCTGACAAAATAATAGGTTCTTAGGCCTATGCATAATGATGTAGAGAATCGTAAGGAACAGTAGAACCGGCTTAAGTTAGGCTAGGCTACTTGAGAGACACGTCCAATTGAATACAGATTCTGACAATATGTCTTAAATTATTACAAATAAAAGCTTCCACGGACAATGGTAGAGTAAAAATGAATAAAACAAATGTTTGCCTTCAGACTTGATAGCCTAGGCTACTAGGCCTACTTGAGTAGGCAAGGCCTAAATAAACAAATTGACCCTTACCTTTGCACAACTCATATTTGTTGGAACCTTGAGGCGATGAAACATTTGTAAATGCATATCGTAGAATATCAATATGTATAAGAAGTTACACTTAAGATTATGACCAATTTATCAATACTCAAATTGCTGCCTCTTCAAATGTAAACATCTAGGAACAGCTAATATTTTACGAACGACTTCTATAATATGCGTTTATTTTCATATCGTTATATATACATCATCAATTGCACAAGAAACAGAACTAAGTATATTGTTTCAAGAATAAATTAGTTAATAAATTTCTCAAATTTGAAGTCCAAGAAAATCAATAGTTTAATGCTAACTTTATGACAAAAGAAAATTTGTTAAATCCCAATACAGACGAAACATTCTAAACGAAATGGACTAAACAACCATGGCCATGGAATGGAACTAATGCCCATGTTCCTCTAATGCAGTACAAAAGGGAAAATCTATAAAGCGTAAGCGAAAATAAGAAATGTTGTACTATAAGCTATGTATAAATTATGTATACAGTTTATATTGAAGTCAAATGTTCCAATAATGAAACATCAAACAAATAATTGAAATAAAACCAATTATTTTTTTTTGCAATACAGTAGGAATTCAAATCGGCATTTATTGTCTTTAAGTTATTTAAAACCACACGAAATTGTATTTTATCAGTTTAAACTTTTTGCATAAGTTAAAAAAAAATATTTAATACAAAACAATGTTAACCATTTTATTATATTTGATGGATTAGGTAACTGTTAGAGTGATTAAAACTGCGTTATTTTGCTCCTAGGGGAGCAGGTTCAAGTTCCGTCAATCACCAATGTATTTAAACAATATGTGGCAAATCCTTAGCCATCAGTGGATCGGGACTCATCTCCAGCACTCTAAGTACACTAATCAATCACAAGACCTCCTAATTATTTAATCCATGAAACAGCAGGACTTACTTCTTATACCAAATCATATGATGGGTGATTTGTAATTTACCGTACTTATACTTATTATACTTTACTTATAATAATTATTTTCATCCTTGGCCAACGGTCATCTTTCTCCAATGGTTGGATAGTTGCGTTATAAAACATTAATATGTACTTATAAAAAAAAATTATAAACATATTCTTACGCTAGTACACGCAGTGATTATAGTCAATGGGGATTTTTAATTGAGAGGAGAAGGGCTCGTAGCAATATGATTTGGGGTTTTAAATCAGAATATTAGAGTTTGTGTCTTGTGTTGATTTTATTATGTAGGAAACCTCTCTTGCAGGAGGTGGAAAGTTGACATGATGGCACCTTATCAGGATGACACCTAGGTGGGACCGTGTACAACAATTCACCACCTTAGATCAAACGTTTGGTGGCGGGTTGTCATGGTGGCACGATGTCAGGGTGGTACCTAGGAGTGTACACGCCAACAGTCCTACAATGAAGCGTGGCTGGGTTTGATACGACAGTCATACTTTTTTATCAAATATATCATTATAAATACAATACTAAAATAGTTATTAATCTACAATGTACACAGACATTAAAACCGTTGGCTTAAAACGGGATTTCAAATTTCATAGTTCTACATATAGTAATACTTACCATGATGTTTGTTATCGTTCCTTTCCTTAAATGTTTTATGTTGGTACACTCAGGACTTTCTACAAAATAAGCCACGGCCCCAATTCCACATCATATTTACTTTTTCTTTCTTCTGCTCCTGCTTATTTTCAGTTGTTTACGTGAACACCTGCCTTCAGTTTCAATAAAATTAATTTGATATTTTATAGAATATTCATAATTTGGGCAGTGCAATTTCAAACTATAATATTGTTTCGATTTAGAGAAAAATGTTCTATCCCTTCGCATTATTAATGTTTAGCCTCTACGCTAATACTGAGGCCTATTTCATTACTGTAGATGCCCATGCTGAAGAATGTTTCTTCGATAAAGTAGAAATTGGAACTAAAATGGGTATGTTTACTTTCCAGTTATTATCCTAATTCAGTATTCTATCTAGTAAGTACATTTGAAACAATGTTTCAAAGTAAAACCTTTCAAACCAAAGATGATGAAGTAATGTAGGTTAGGTTTTCCCCGACAAGCCAAGCCAACTGCAACTCCAACTGGAAAGATTACAAAGTGTTTCAATAGGCCTAAGTTAAAGAAGGGACGAATGCCCTCACTGCCCCTTGGTTTAGACAAATTAGTTAGACATTTTCCAGAAACAAACAGACATCAGGCTTACCTGATCCCCCTGAATCACCCCTTTTGTGTATTTCTGATGAGTTAACTTTTTCTTTCACTTATCAACAAAGATACATTTTATCAATTAGGCCTAATTCAAGTATGCAGCCTTATTTTTAATTACTTTTTCATATACAGAATATTTAAATCTAGTCAACTACCGTAATCTGTCTTACTAATAAGTTTTCAACCTTAACGGTGACTGAAACTAACTTAAGTTTAGGTCATTCTTTGTTATAATCTTGCCCTGTTTAATTTGTCTGTATTGTGAGAGGGGTGGACTCGTGATCCAAGCACGTCAACCAAAGCTTATTGTGCATGTTCAATTTGTTAGGTAAAGGACTAGGTTTACGATCAGAGACATGTAAAATAATGTATGTACCAACTGAATCGTTTTTCCACATAGTTGCCTGAACAGTGTTCCATTAAAATGCTCTACTTGCTCTTGGATGATTATGGATTTATTGAGATGAATGATACCATATTCTGAACAACTGTATTAAAGGCAAGAACTATTTTTGCCAGAATTAATGGCCTTTAATGTCTTAATTCTTAAATGCTAAATGTTTTAAATTGACATGGATCCCACCGCTACTACTAATTGTAGGCCTACTTACTGGTCGCAAATAGAATCCAAGAGTCTAATCAGAAATAAAAAATAATAAATTTGATGCTGGCAAAACTTGAGCTTAGTTTTATTGTACTTTACAAATACATTAACTGTACCGGTATTACCATAGTATGTAAATTTTGAGTTAAAGCAACACTACAATGGGTGAAGCGTGAATAATTGCTTTGATGACTATGTCCACGTGCCTCCCTCCCTATTCCAACACGGGGTGAAGTAACTTCAACGTGACCCTTTGTTCCCCGGGTCGACCTCTCTGTTCCTAACATTTGGATTAAATTTACATGATTTGCCAAATATTTGATAGGCTTTAGCCTGAAGGCTGATGAAAACTGAAACAACGGTCACAACATAACCTATAACCTATATAAAAATGCAAAAACATCTACACTTTCAGTAGCTAAGGGACAGTGACACACTACATAAGGGTGGCTGTGTACAATAATAGTTTTTTAAGCTACCATTTTTCTTGAAATCATTTGAGAAAAATAGGCACCTACACACAAAAAATACTTTTTGTGAAACACAAAAAGGGTACTATAGGAGGATACTCTGTAGTAGATTTGATTAGATAGACTCAAATAGCATATTCATTAAATGTTAAATGTTTAAAACGTGGAAATTCATCTTGACTAAGTCCACGTTTTATCATCTCACTAACCTACCATGAAAAATCAATTAAAAGCTTGAAAGTGTCAGCTTTAAGGTATATATATATATACATTAGACTAAATATAAATGTTGCTACATCTACTGCTGTTTTTGCAGAAAAAGCTTGGATACAGCTAAGCATAAGTGAAGATGAGCATTAGCTAGAGCTTTAATTAGGTATTTTCCGAGAAAAGTGCTTGGTTTGTACAGTAGTTAACATAAGATAAATTACTTACCGTACGTCAGAAAGATACTTGACCTAGGATTTACTTAGGGATTTCTCTTTTTTGTTTATAGTGTGATGATATGTTAAGCGTAGGTTATGTTTAAACAGACTAAGACACAGCAATAAAATTATCCCGAAAACTGGTCATGTGCAAACTGGATCTGTACAATGGACATAATTTAAAGCTCTATAAAAATACATAGGCCTACTCAAAACGGAAAATATGCCTGGTAAAACTATCCATTACAGAATCTGTAGTCTACCAGGATTTGTGTGTTTTAATTTATATCCAATGATTTCAGGTTTGACATTTGAAATTTCGGAAGGTGGGTTTTTGGACATTGACGTGAGAATTGTGGGACCAGATGGTAAAGTGATCTACCAAGGTGAAAGGGAAACCAGCGGAAAGTACACATTCGCTGCTCATCTTCCTGGCAAATACACCTACTGCTTTAGCAACCAGATGTCTACGATGACACCCAAAGTGGTTATGTTTGATATGGAAGTAGGCGATGCCCCTAAACAAGACGCAAAAGCAGAAGGAGATGAAACAGCAGGTAAGGTTTGAAATGTGGCGTTTCTGTATGGCTCAAGGTGTATTAGGTGTATACTTGCGTATCTAACCTTCAAATAGCCGCACCACAGTAAATCTGCAGAATATGTTAATTATTATTGCTTTGAGTTTGTATTCAATCGAATTCATTGTAGAAGAAAGTTTACATTTAGATTCATACTTTTTAAATTGTCTCTCTGAGTTCATGTTTGCCGCTACAAAGAGACGCTAAAAATCAATCTCAATACCTGTTGTTTGTATTGGGTTTCATAAACCGGCTATAAAGAAAGAAATTTATCGTTTTTCATAAAGAAGTAGGTTATCATACAAAAATAAAAAGTATATAAATAAAAATTCATAGCAATGTACAGTGATGAAATAGTTCGTAACGATAACACGGGAGCGGGTAGACACACCCATAACACATACCTAACACATTTTGCGACTTTAATATCCTGGTTTCAACCAATAGTCATGGGATGGAAATTAAAGACAAAATTGTTTAATTATGTTATTAAATTCCATCGTAAAATGCTTGAAATTACACTGTAATACTTAATGTAAAAGCTGGTTAATAGTGTTGCTGTAATTTGTGATTACTGTCAATGAAGTGTTAGGCAAATGATGATTTGGGTGTTGGTTCTCGGATCCATGATCTTTTCTTTTAATCGAGTTTTTAACATGAAACTATTTGTCATCTCCTGAGATCGTGGCAATATCGTGGACCTCTCCCACGGTAGCGTAGCTAGTCGTCTTCTATGATCCCGGAGACTAAGGGAATTTTCAATTACAAAATCGTCACAGCCGCTCTCTGCGATCGTGATAAAAGCTTGATTTTCTGTGTAGATGCTCAGCCACTCGAGTTTTTCGTGGCTAGTATCTTAATTTAGTCAGGAATTTTAATCATCCTGCCTGAAGTCTGTCAACTATACGTGTGTGGCAACACTGCGGTGTCCCTACCCTGTTCCGTTTGTCTGCTATGACCCACTGCGATGGGGCCGTGGTTCTGCCCGTATCTGGCCTAAGACCGTGACCCTTATCAACATCACAAAAGATATACAAATACAGCTGTGAAAACGTGTAATTAATTAGCTTCCTGGTTTGGGGACCCTGACAGAAGGACTTAAGTTTTATAAGAATTCATCATCACCGCTCTTGATGTTTTCCAGATCACGTGAAGATGGAAGAGATGATCAAGGAACTGACGACGTCCCTGACCAGTGTCAAGCACGAGCAGGAATACATGAGTGTGAGGGACAGGATTCACCGCAGCATCAACGAGAGCACCAACTCAAGGGTAGTTCTGTGGTCGTTCTTTGAAGCTGTAGTGCTATTCACGATGACAATGGGTCAAGTTTACTACCTAAAAAGATTTTTTGAAGTCCGAAGAGTCGTTTGAAAACATTTCGCCGGCCTCTTACAGATCCTTTTCAAAGCCACGATGGAAAAGACAGTTAATTTAAATTCTAGTGAAGTTGAAAATGTACGATCGGCCGTAGTTTATGTTATCACTATGGTCTAAAGTTTTTTTTTTCGACAAACTCATGTAAGGAATTAAGCGAGAGTAAAAAAGACTTTTGGACACGTTTGATAAACTATATGTTTTGTAATACTACAACATTCGTTTAGCTAACTATAATTAATTCACAAAACCTTTGAAAATTTTTTACTTTTATAAAATTAGCTATCGAAATTCTTTTTATCTAGTTTTACTATTGAATTTGAACAGATGTTTCCGTTTTTGGGAAGCACAAGGTATTACTCCGCCAACACATTGATATATCTAAATTACTGAAAAATCTTTGTTTAAATTTGTCTTTTTGTTGTGAAATAAATGTACTATGGGACATGATGATACACACAATAAAAATTATAAAGACACAATTGTGTTTTTTTTGCATCGGGATACTTAGTAAAGTCGGTGGATGTATAACTAAAAGAATTGTAGATGTTTTCTATTGGTTTCTTGAGGTAAGGTTTTTTGTAATGGTTGATTATGTTTTATATTAATACTCTTTATTCCTATCATCAGATGCACTATAAATGTGTATGACAATAGGAAAAAACATTACAATTTGTAGATAGGCACTTTCCCTCTTTAAATGTATAATGTTTTTCAACAGATAAGTAAAAAACACTTGACTTGATAACAATGTTGATCTATCAAGTGGTTGTTCCAAAATACTTACGCAAGTATATAATGCATAGTTAAATAATTTTACATGATTTTTTGATAACTATTCAATGGCTTTAGCTCACTGATCAATTCTTTAACATTCTGAACTGTATCTGTATCTTGTTTCCCTCAACTTTTCCTAATCCACCTTTTAAACTAAACCGTGTATCTTAAGTTTTATTTAAAGATAGTTTTGAATAATATATTAATTACACATGAGAATATGAGGAAGCCAATTGAATTTTGCAAACTTATTCCTTGAACACTCTTCAGGATTTCCAATCTCAACACATGTGTTAGTTGTTTTTTTAACATATTAAATCAATCGCTGACTATTAATTATTGGCTCTTCATTCTAGTAACCGCATAAGACAGGAATCAAATCACTTTCTTCAAAAAAGCTTGTATAGCTTCACATACACAGCTATCATATTTCCTTGACACTGTTGACACCATTTTGTTTTCGTAAACAATGTCAGTTTGAATGAGTAAACTTTATAAATGCTCGGCCAAAAGTCCCGATGCCAAGAAAATATATATTTAAAAATAATTACTGTTTGTGAAGAGTATTAAAAGTCCATTAAAGAGTGTTTAGTTTAATTTCTAGCACAATTAGAGACTTGTAGTTCAAAAACTTCAAAAACTTCATCCGTTTGATCACAGAGCCAGTTCAATGGTTATCTTCCATTTATGTGTGATCAAATAGAGTTTTGAATATTTCATAAATACTACCATAATTTTCAATTTACTATCAATACTATTATTTTTGTAAAGCTCATTTTCAACTTTCTTATTTTCCTGTCAAAATGTTGGCCTGAGAGTGTGTTTAATGTTAGGAAATTAATGTTTTTATGTGACTGGAAACTGGAAAATTGCTTCTAGTGTGCTTACCAGTATTGTAAGTCAGGGTAAGGAAGATATGTCATATTTGTAAATATTGTACAATAGATAATAGTATAATATTATCAAATTTCCTTTAGTATTTATAAAGTAGGACTTTCTATAACATAATATCCAAACATAATATAAATAACTCGATTATGTCAATATACAACCAGTCTCAAGTTCGTGTTGGAAATAGTTTTTACATTTTCAACATTCTCTGTCACAAATTACAATGGTTGTTGATTTGTGTTACCTTTGACTATGGTTAGAATTAGACATTGCATTTCCATGTTCAAGTTGTCACCAGTTTTATAACAAGAATGATCGTAGTTGAGTTCAGCTACAGAAATGCGTTAGTAAAAATTACTGAATTCTATCAAATACGCAAACTGTTTAACCTGTTGGAATACCGAAACTACATAACCTAATTACACATAGGATTTTTTATTTTTGGCTCCTTTTGTGACTTAAACAACTACAGCTTTCTCATTCATTTCTATCTTAAATTAATATCTTCCTCCTCTGAAAGATTGGGAGACAATTTGCAATTATCTATGGATCGGTCCATTCTACTCGATCGTAAACAAGACAGTGGCGCATGTTTACACGACATAATCTCAAAACTCACTTGTTTACTAATTTTGTTTTCCAAAACTCGTTAGGCAACCAAACTATCAACCTGACAAGTGCTGCGATCCCTCGGAATAATTCTGAACTAGTAGCAATGTCTCGGAGCGCAATGCCAAATCAAATCGTCTTTATTTCACATTGTACATAAATCAGTACACGGAATGGCGTCATAAACGATATCTAAAACTTAACATAAAGAAATCAAGTCTAATAGAAATAAAAAACACTAATTTAACATATATTATTCTAAAGAGTATAGAGGTTACAACAAGTAATACTTCAAATGTTTTTTAAATTTTAAAAAACATAAGCAGCGGCCAAGTAGGGTGGGTTAACAAAGCTAACCTTAACAGACAACTCATTGTAATCTGCCTCACATCTATCGTCACTAATCGGCAACGACTGGGACATATAATGTAATGTCTTTTTCAATATCATGAAGTCAATGGTTATAGATAATTTTCAAGTTTTATTGATATAATTTTTTGTGTATGGTTGCTTTATCGTGGAGTCTGACTTGTAAGTTTTATGTTGGATTTGTTTTTTAGAATAAACTATACGTAATTGTTTTTCACTTTGAGCTATGTTTTTTTTCCTTTAGACACCTTTTTAAACAAAGAGCAAAAAGTTGAAGGGAATGTGTTGTTATTAATACGGGGTTGGGCAAAACGGACTAAGCAGTTCACTCTAGTACTCTGGCTGACACATGGTGTGGGTTTTTCCGACACATTTGGCTTTGTAATCGGTCTCTCATTTATACCCAATGTTGAACTTTTGTGACGCTCGCGTCACGGTAAATCAGCTGATCGCTGGAGAACTTGGGGGGGATATGAAGTGCGGGGAGGGCGTCGGAGTCGTGTGGCGGATTCAAGACCGTGTGGACGGACTTCGATGGTCAAGGCTGGAATCGCCGAATTGATAAGTTTTCCTTAGTCTAAGATATTTAAGAATATGTTCTAACTTTTCAGTAAAGGGGGGGATTAAGGGGTAGGGAACTATAAATTATTTCAGCTTAATATGTAAATTATACTTTGTAAATTATACCCATAAGGTACGAGTGGAAGTTTTCAGTGTTCTTTTCCTTATTATATTTAATTAGATGCTTTAGAAATATTAGATCATCAAAATGGCTGTGGTATGGATGTGGTTTGGCTCAGTAATTAATTTAAGATCATTATTATTCAACTCAGAATGTCGCTAGCAACACTAGATTGATTATATTGAGCCTTAACGATCCTTATGAGTCCAGTACCATTGCTATAAACTATAGTAACACGCTTCACTTTTATTTGGTTTATTTTAACATTTTCTTACCATTACACTGTTTCAAAACCCTCTCACACTTCCCCATATTCTGTTAGTTTAAATCTAATACAAGTACCTCCTTAAATCACTCGAGCATTGATAAATCAAATGGTCTACCACAACGTTGGTCAAACCCCAAGAGTATTAGTTCTAGCTTGACTCACAGGTTGCAGTACATGTCAAGTAAAGCTTTCATCTGTTTTCGTTGAGTTTTACTCGCATAGATAGTTGAATGTGAAAGTTTGATTATGCTATTAATGTGTCTGATATACCTGCCCTTAAGCTCAGAACATTATCACAGTCTGACATATATGTATATTATATAGATTGGTGTTTGAGGTGTGCTGGTGTTACAGCTGATCAGAAAATACTGCCACATGTTAATATTACTGACAAATCCCCAACCCTGGAGTCTTCACAAATGTTCGGTAAAACTTAAACCGAGCTATTGAAATTTCAAAGTCACATATTTTGCATGTTTTTGAGTTAGTGGTTATAACATCATCGATAAATTGTTGTTTCTGACACACACATTTTTAGACATGCAATTTCTTTCATTGGTTTGTACAATGCAAAAGTTTAGTAAACATCGTCAACACTGAATTCCAAAGCATTCTCCAAAACATAAAAATATCTGTTATAATATTCGATAACTAAAAATAATAACAATATTAAGCGCTAAATGCAGAAAAGGTTAGAACAAAAACACAGAACTCAAGACATAAAGTTTACATATAACCTACTTGTAACAAAGGCTTAATACTGAGAGACTATTTACAAATTTGTCACCGGAGTTAGTTGAAAGATATTTCATGAAGACCAACAAGTTTGAGAAGCATGAAAACTGCTGCAATCTGGCTGCATCTGTGGAGGTAGTAAAATCTGTGAACAGACACAAAGTATATGTTTAGTACAGTTCTGCGTAAGTGTATTATTATAATACAGTAGAGTTCCATAAACTCGGCATAATGTGGGCTGGAAGGGTGCCGAGTTTGTGAAATGCCAGGTTATTGGGAACTAGAGTTAAAAATAAGAACTATACAATTTTTAAGTTTTTTAATTGCCTTTTTTAATTAGATTTATATTACAAATCAGTATTAAGTCATCAGATATAGTTCAACAAATCCTTAGTACGAGTTGCAAATGATTATACTTGAGCTGGCTTGTGTCCATTTTTAACTTGGACTCAAAAAATCACTAATTTTCTGAGCCAGGTGATGGCCGAGTTATCCAGACTGCCGGGTTATCGAGTGCCGAGTTTGCGGGACTCTACTGTAATTCTAGTGTTAAAAGCCTGCTGTATCAGTGCAGTTTGGATAAAAAACCATACAATGCGAAATCCTGTATTGAATCAAACTTGGATGATTTTGTATCCTCAGAATATGGTTTGAATTACGTACAACAAGGTTTTCAGCTGTTGAACAAGCATTTATGAAACTGTGTATCAATTTGCTAGCTATAAAAAGAGTAAAGTACTCTTCAAACTTCCAGAAAAAGTTAAATCTTTACTTTTCTTGAAATCACTCGGTAGAAAACATTATCACATATTATTTAGTGTTAACAATCTTATATACTAAAAAACTTGCAAAACATGACAGCTAGCCTGACCATACTACTGGACCGAATTACAAGCGGTTGGTACCAAATGAAAGATATTTTCCTGTAGATGTGCAGAATCCCTTTATAAATTAAAATAGGCTAAAAAATAAAAATAAAAAATGAATTTGAATTAAAAAAAAATAACATGGGCCTTATGGGTTGCCATGTTGGTGACCAAATAATAACAAAATATAAACAGAAAATCAAAACAAATTAAAGAAATTCCAATCACATGTTTTATTTACAGCGTGGGTTGAAAATAGAGAAATTTGCACAATACATACTTTGGTCGAGTTTTCGACCACGGGGCGAGCTCTCGTTAAAAACTATCCTCAATTACAATTTATCTCAAAATTATTGTGTTTGTATTGAATGTTTAATTTTTTAAATTAAAATAATTCCTTACCTTTGCAGCTTTTGTTTTGCAGTGGGCAGTGAGTCCATGGAGTCTTTCAAGACGTATTTGCGGATTCCGACCATGTAGTGTTTAATATACTCATCCCACCTAAGTTGACTGACGTCTGACTGAAATAATTTCCGATCCTTGGCTGTCATATTGGCGCTGAGAGACTTTTGGTTATCACATTTAAAGTCCCACTCATGAAGAGCGAAGAATTCTCCTACTTTGGCAGTCCTCTTGAACTTGTCGCATATTCTCATCATACTGGAAACAGAGAGTTGTTACCTGCTTTTCAACTGCAAGTTATATTTGATTCATCACAAGTAGCAATCAAATTATTCTAATGGTAACAAAGTTAGCTACAAGTGGGTTAAGCAGTAAACAAAGCCTGTTTTACTAAATAATTGGTGTAAATACCTGCATTTATGCGATCAATGTGTTGCTAATTGCAACCGGTTTCGACTCACAAAGGAGTCATTGTCGTGCCAAAAAGCCAAATGCATGTTAAATTTATTTATTTATTATGAATTGACGACCTTCGAATGAAGCAAAATATCTGTACTGGCCCGACGATGACTCATTTGTGAGTCGAAAACGGTTTCAATTTAGCAACACATTGTTCGCATAAATGCAGGTATTTACTATTTACACCAATTATTTAGTATTTGAATGTGACCAGGAGGCTAAAATTCAATATAGTAAGCCTGTTTTATAAAAGTTAACACATTCGCTAATCGCTACTGATCTCCACATATATTATGCGACACTGCGGTCATTGTCATGGACCGAGGTATACATTTTAATATTACACAAAGATATAAGCTTTTTAATAACATTAGTACACCAACGCATATATGCAATTGCAGCCTACATATGCGATGGACCAAGGGTAGTCTATGGGAAGAAACCGGCTGTGGCTTATGTGAGACGCTGGTCCATTTGAATTTAAGATTTAGTACTATTGCTGTAGCAAAAGTGTTAAGGCATAAGAAGTCGAGGCTTCTATCTACCTTGCACATATTTGATGTGAGTACATTTTATTTCACACCCTGTTAAAAGCATACAGACATACTTGCAAGGGAGCGGCCCGCCAAGCTTTTATTAACGGGCAGACTGGGCATATGCCCAGGGGCGCCGTGGTTGAGGGGCGTCTGCAAGGTGCCCCATATCCACCGCCCCCCCCTGCACCAGAAAAAAGGGGGGCGCTACTTTTGCCCAGGGCTCCACTGACCCTAAACACGGCCCTGCAAGGGCGTTGGGGCTTCAATCATAAAGGTTACTCTTTATCACAACCAAATAAAGATCCCACCATGGGAATCAACTAAATACAAATTGTTTGCTTAAAATAAACCTCAATTGGAAAAGTACCCAATTTGATATGTTTGGACCAAGTATTCATTTCAAAGTATTAACATCTTAAAAGGCTAATACTTACATTGGCTTGGCCCCTTGTAAACGCAGTATCGAGTCGATGAAAAAAGCTGGCATGAAGTGGAACAAAATATGTATTATCCAGTGCATAAAACGGTTGGTTCTGAACGAGAAGCCAGGGTACCACTGGATGTACTTAGTGGGAACATTAAGTGCGTGTTTCTTTGTGAGTTTGCCCAACTCATGCCAATAAATTCCATTCAGAGATCCTGTGGTACAGTTGTAAACTCTAGCTTTCTCGCCTCTGAAACATAAAATCCATCCAATTAAGAATCTTCACCCTTGTGAAAACACCAAAAAAATGCCTCGTATGTCCCTTGTTCTTGATTAATAAGGAATGTTAAAAAATTCTCCCTACACATTAATGTTGGTTCTAGAGCCCTCATACCTGGTATGTCGAAGGAAATCAATTGTATAAGTACAAAAAAATCTTAAAAGTAAAGTAAATTGAGTTACTTCTAAACATTGATAAAACTATTTATTTTTTCCATTTTTAAATTTTTGAGGTATAATAGCTCTAATATAACTTTTTAACTAAATTTTTACCAAGTTTCAAGAAAATTTGTTGAAAAACTTTGTCTGAGATGGGGGACAAAATTGATGTTTTGACGGAGGCTACTGCACTACTAGTCTTTTACAAAACTTGGCTCAGGCGGCAGATGAGTCACCGATGTGTTGTTTTAGTAGCCGTGTGTTTACGATGTTTTCAGAATGGCATGTATAATGACCCCGTACTATCCGCCCAAGGTCTTACCCCCAAAACGCAACTACCGGTCGATTTTGGCCAATCCATAAAATTTGAAGGGTTTCATTGCTTTTGTTTCACGTTTGTGATTCATTCATAGAAAGAGCACAAAAAGAAATAAACGAAAAGCTATCGGTGATTTGCAGCATCTAACCCAGAAGGTCTCAGATAAGTGTTACCTGTAAGTGTGGACATGCCACGCTGCGGCCACGAGAGTGTTGACGACTGTGTCCACTGGTACAATATCCACAGTCAGCTGATCATCACAAATGATGCTGCGGATTGTACCTCTGCCAATCTCCATCATGATCCCTGTGATTCCGCTGATGTTGTCAACCCAGCCAGGCACCGGCTCTTTCCATGCAGCTGTTACTGCAATTAAACCCAGTGTTAGTGACATTTCAGTTGAAGATTGAACACAATTGGAAAAATACTTTAGATGTTTTAGAGTGTTGAACTTAAATTATTTCTAAAATAGTTGGTTTGTGAATTTTACTTTTTGTTTTTTATAAATGGATATCATACAAAGGGGGCTTGAGGATAGATTCTTAGGAGCTGCTAGGGGGGAATTACCTAGCATTTTGAGTTTACTCACCCTCCCCCCTCCCCTTACATGTCATTAACATTGAAAAACTAAAATATTATATTATTCATTGTGACTCTTGGTTGGAATATATTATTGATCAAATAAAATGATTACCTTATCCAACTACAGTTCCCAAATAGTTGTTCCTTAATACTTCATCAGGCCATTTTGTATGCAACCACATGATAAACATATACATTGTGGTATATCAATAGATTCTTTAAAAAAACTTTCACAGTCACAATAATTGAAACTTGTCATGCTGATAAAATAGTTCAAAAATAAAAATTTATAAAACTGATTAAAACTGTACAGTCTGGCCAGCACTGCCTTGCCACTGCCACTGACTAAATGAAACAATGAAATAACACTGAGTGAATCATGCTGTTTCTTCTTCTCTCCAGTGCCACCTGTATTTCAGTTTGTTTTATTCTTCTTATTTTATACTTCTATAAAATATTTTTATGAATACTGTTTTTAAACTTTTCTACTCTAAATCCTATGGTTCATTCTGAGCCGTAATAAAAAATATTGTAAAATGTAAATGTTTTTCATAATGATTTTTGGTATATTATATGTGTAGTTTGAAAATCATGTATACATGAAAATGAAACTCGCTTGTGAATCTTTTTATTTATTTATTTACTGAACTTTTGTTGACTAGCTGAAATTATGACTCTTGGGTCCCAGGAAAAAAATCTTTGTACTTTAAACTCTAGACCAGCTATATCCTGTAATATAATATTAAAGGAGTGCAAAAGATACTAAACTCACAACATGGTTCAGGACCCAAAGTTCCGAAACAACCCAAATTTTTCAATAAAATCAAATGCTACTCAGTGTTGATAATTATGTTCGGTTCCTTAGTTACCTATGGAAGGACGGACGATAGCAGTCGGAAAAGAGTTGGCCTCCTCGTGAACAATCCACTCGGCCATCGCCTTGGTGAGTGTGTAGGTGTTGGGATGGTTACTGGTCTGTATGAGGCTTTCAGAAAGATCTTCTAGCGTCTGGTCATTAAAGGTCTGACAAAAGTCCATCACACCGGCCGGGCTGGCTGGGGGTTTGTATACGACTTCTTCGACAACTCTCTTGTCGGCGTTGGAGTAGGCTGTTGATATATGCACCAGCGCCTGGAAACAACAATGTAATGTTAGCGACAGACATCTTTATCGTACGTTGATGAAAATTTGAAGGGGAAAATCCAAGCCCTACCTTACACCTTTTAAACATTTCTCAGTTGTTTGAAAGCACCATCAGCCTGATGGAAAATTTTCTTGAGTTCTAATTAATTTTCCAAAGACTAGATTTGATTTCCAAAGTCTCAAGGATTGGTGTGATTATTTAAAAATATCCATCACCCTCTAATACTATACTAATCAGCCAGTTAATAGTTATATTTCGCTTCGATATAGGTTTATTTACTTGCATTCCTTGACTATGATTTAGTTTTTAAGTCCAGCAAAGTCGTATTTAATATTATTATTCTAGTATTGAATGAATAAGAAAAATAGATGAGTTTGGTTGCCCCAGCAATCAACAAACCTTTACCGGTACTAAAAGGTGTGGAGCACATAGAAAGATTTAGTGCAATTTCAATTGAATTATTTTTAAAACTTGAAACTCATAGCAATCAGTATATTTTGAATGTTATGAGGAAAACAAAGGAGAAGTACTTGGAGAGAAAGCTGGTCTAGTGGTAAAACGTGAGACTTCAGTCCCTGAAATCCACGGTTCAAATCCTGCCAATCGACCAGAATATTGCATTTGTTTAAGTCTAGTCTATTAAAATTAAATTTTGAAGGTTTTTGATCAAATACCTTAAGGTTATGGATGTTTGCACAGAACTCCACAACTCTTTGGGTAGCTCTAGTGTTGAGGTCGACGGCATCTTTCAGAGCTTCGTTGAATCGAACAGTCGCTGCGGAATGGAACACCACTGTTACCTCGGCTAGCAGACGGATGCGGTCGCACTCCGACAACCCAAAGTCCGTTTGTGTCAAGTCCCCAGATATAGGGACAATCTTCTTAAGCAAACCGCGGTTTTCTTCTCTGATTCGATCAAAAACCTAGAAACATAAACCACACTAAACTTTTGTATCGGTTGAAAAGGAATAGTTATTATTTGTTATTTTGTATTAGATAATGTGATTGCCATTTATTACTTTTTTTGTAACTGAACCATTACCAATGGAATCTGTCCAGAAATTATCTCCCTTGGGATCCAAGAAGAGACCCCAGGGCTGCTTTAATAAATGGTTTGTTGGGGACACAAGGAAGAGAGAAATTTCCCTACAAGGTAGGTGAAGATGGGCGCGATTATTTCACATGCAACCACAGGTCTGAGCAACCTACAGATTAAAAGGTAAGCACCAGCTACTTGGTTAACGAGTTAATAATATCGGTACATTAATAGTTTCAAAACCTTGACAGCCTTCCACGCTGTTTAACCGTACTTACTGTGTTTTTTAAAAGTTCTCTGAAGCGAGAATCCGGGTCCAAGCCTCGTTTTGGACGGATGAGGACGAATATTGTTGATATTTCTGGGCACGATCGAAGGAGTTTCTCGATGAGTGCTTTGCCCACAAAGCCCGTTCCCCCTGTGATCAGAACACACCCATCTCGGTAAAACTCCTGGACGGGGCTTGAGCTAGCCGCAAAGTTGGCCGCTAAGTTGTTGTTGCTGTCGTTCATATTCCTTACTTCCCCTCCATCCAGCTGAAATCTGAATGACATTTGCTAATGTAAGAATTGAATGAATATCTGCATCTTGTTCTTTGCGTTAGTTTTATTTTAGAAAAAAGCCTCGTATATTAAAAATTTAAAATTAAATTATAAAAGATATCAATGATTCAACTAAATATGCTTAAACTTTGAAATTAACAAAATTTTTTTTCGTAATTGGGAAAGTCAATAAAAAGGACTAGGGAACAGTATTTCTAACTCTTGTTTAATCATCATTGACTCATTTTAAGTAGGCTATATTTCAAATTCGTGAAATAATAAATAAATAATAAAAGAACTATCTGTACTGAAATTGTTCAATTAAAAAATTAACTTTTGCTGTTACAATGTAATTTTCAACTATTTTATCCTATTTTTATATATGAATCTATCACGTGTTTTGTCCGCTTTTAAAATTACAAAATTATGGATAAAGATATAATATTATACTTATAAACGTGACTCAGGTTTGCTGGGATGTCAGCCATTACAAAGGACCCCTATTGATTCCTCTCTTCCAATACATCCATAGTATCTGAAACAAACGGAAAAAATTAATCAAATCCTGTAAAGAAAATATTAAATTTTTAAAGTCAAAGTTCGAAATATGTCTAGGATATGCGATAACTGAGTATTTTTGTCCGATTTTGATGAAATTTGGCTTGAAGGTGTAGGGTGGGGTAAACTTGAATGAGTTTGCAAACCAGCATGATCAGACTATGGGAATGGGGTGTTATGGGGGGTTTTATTTAGTAAAAATTGGGTTTTCTCATTTTTGACCCTCAAAACACAAAATTTTAACATTTCTCTTTACACCATTTCAAAAAGCTCAAGGAAACAAATAATTTAGTACATTGGAGTGTTTTTGTGCAATTATTGGTTACGGAGAAAATTTAATAAATTGTAAATTTAAAATTACTAAGTTATTCTTATGGAGAATAAGTAAGCCGTTGTAGTTTGCTTGTTTATGAAAATATTATGATCAAATTTGAAAAATCCATTCATATTTTACTAAACTATTAACATTTTACAAAAAAAAAAAAAAAAAAAAAAAAACACTTGCGCAAACCCTAGTACTCGTTAAATTAATTATATTTAAAAAGGGAATAAATGTGATATTTTGAAGGAGGCATTTTAGAGTAAATCCAATCAGGCTAATGGAAATTCACTTAGTCTGCAGGTTTGCTATGGCGGGGGTATTTTAGTTTGTCTTTTAGTTTAGAAATGATACCTAAGAGAGTTCAGGAACACTCTGTATAAAGATTACCGCAAATGGTTATAGACCTCAAGTTAGCCAATGCAGCTTATACACACTCATGCCTCCATATTGCATCTGCCCGTGGCAAGGCGTTTCAGGCGAAATAGTCACTTCATCCGATTTGCGCAAGTTTGTACTAAAATCTACTGGCTTAACTAGTTTATTTTTTAAGTTAAAATATGTTTTAGTTGCCTGCCAGTTTGATATACAGGGTGAGTCCCTTCTAAGTACGTTAGTTTTTACCAATTATTCTTCTCACTAAAAGGAACAAAAAATGTATATAAACCCTGTTATGACCCGTTTAGCTGTTATGGCGTGATTAGTGATTTTTTTTATTGTATACTACTAACAAATAAAGATTATTTGAATTTGAATTTAAAACACGACTTTGTACTGTTAATTTGACATTAACAACAAACCCACATATTGATGTCATAGGAACTTATATCAGTTGAAAGGAAGTTAAATTTACTACAAATTAAACGTAAAACTAGAGTAACAACTCTTTAAACAATGATTTAAAATATGGTTTTAAGTGTAAAATGTATTTTTAACAAATTTTTAATTTAAAGACTAAAGAAAGTTAGTTAAATTTTGACAATTATAATATCAAATTAAATAAAAGTGTCCTTATTTATCTATATTTAAAAACACGTTTTAACATTAGGGGGCTATGTTTGGGGAAAAATTAAACTATTCCTTAAAAACCTGGTAAAAGCGCAGCATTCAGATTTATAGATTTAATGATAAAACACCAACCCTATAACTTAACTGTATACCTGTAATTTCATTACTAAATCAATTTATTGGTTAAATCAGCTGATTGGGAATTGAACATATTACAACAAAGTTTATTAATTTCAGCTGATGTTTGATTGTTGTATTGTGAACTTTAACTAAAGTTACTTTATTATCAATCTGCACAGAAGAAACTTAAATAACGTTGTTAATTCCGTTGTTTTGAATAAATTATCATGCTGTTTACTAGCGAAGAATATGTTGATATTTTAGCTGTTTACGGGTTTTGTTGTTATAATGCAGCAGAGACCGTGAATACGGTTGCCGAAATCCAAACAGAAGGCTTCCAAATGTGTGACTTTGCTCGTGCATAACTTTTTTCGCGAAAGTGGAACATTTTCAATCAATAATCGTTTAGTGGGATCTTCATGCAAGCTGTTAAAAAAATTAATACCCCCGCCGCAGCAAACCTGCCGACTAAGCGAATTTCCATTTGTCTGAATTGATTTTCAGTTAAATATATTTTAATAACATTAGGTTTAACGAGTACCTAGATTTGCTGCTACAAGGAAACTAATAAAGTGTGTTTTTGAGTAAAATATTGATAGCTTAGTAGAAAATAAATAAATTTGCCAAGTTTGATCAAAATATATTCATAAACAAGCAAACTACATTTGACAATATTCTCCATAAGAATAACATGGGAATTTTAAATTTAAAATTTTTTTAATTTTCTCCGTTACTAATAATCAAACAAAAATACTTTCATATACTAAATTATTTGTTTTTTTAAGCTCTTTAAAAAGGTCTAAAGAGAAATTGGGAAATTTTGTGTTTTGAGGGTCAAAAGTGAGAAAACCCAATTTTTACCCATAAAACCCCCCATAAAGCCCCGTTCCCATGGTCCGATCATGCTGGTTCGCGAACTCATTCAAGTTTATCCCGCTTTACACCTTTAAACCAAATTTCATCAAAATCGGACAAAATTACTCAAGTTATCGCGTTCACGGACGTATATATATATATAAGTCTATATATATATATATATATTTATATATACATATATAAAAATTTGAACGAATAGTGTTTTTGGCCTCTGGGGACATCAAAATGAAAAAGTAAATCGGTCCCGGGTCTAGGTCTTACCGTGCCACCTACGGTAATAGCTACTTCCCTATAGGGAAATTCGCTAAAATCCAATCTAACAAATTGAAATTCGCTTAGTCTACAGGTTTGTGTCGGTGGGGGTTTTTAACTATTATGTAGAATTATCTACTAATAAATTTATTTCATTTTTGATTACTATAGACCACTTATTTCCTGTTGTTTCAGTATCTACATTTGAAGAAATTATCCACGGCATTAAAACCTATGAAAGCACCAACCATATAACACGATGGTTTTTAAACCTTCGCAGTAAGATATGTTATGGAACAGCTGATAATAACATTTTGCATGCCCATAAAGATAACATGGGAACTTGAAGGTCAAAGGAATGGCTCAATATTTTAACGAATTCTTACTACAGACAAATAAACTTAAAAATCGACGTTTAAAATTTTATCGTAATTAACTTATTATCTGAAAAATAATTGTTTACAGAAATATCGCGATCTTTATTTTCTTTGCTAAGTTAAAAACCACAAATATAAACTGTTGTAAAATTTCTATAAAAGAGAGCTTTACTTGATTGAATCCATAGAAAACAAATTTTTATCAAACTATTTAAGCGATGAATCCGTTTTAGGGAAGTTCCCATTTAGGGAATAAGCTATTACCATATGTCTCATGGAATGACCTGGACCCGGGACCGATTTACTTTTTTCCATTTTGATGTCCCCAGAGGCCAAAAACAACATCCGTTCAAATTCACATGTATATATATTACTGTTGTAGTTTGATTGTTTATTGATATATTTTTATCAAACTTGTGCGAATTTATTTATTTTATTGATATGTTTTATTTTATTTAGCTATTGATATTTTAGTACCCTACACACACTTTATTACCCTCCCTGTAGCAGCAAACCAAGGTACCGGTATGCATTAAACCTAATGTAATAGATTGAATTGAAAATCAAATTAGGGAAATGGAAATTCGCGTAGTCTGCAGGTTTGCTGAGGCGGGGGGATTAATATTTTCTGAAGTTTATTCGACACGCATGTCGTTATAATTTTTTTAAATATATTTTACGTTATTTTTTGTTTTGGAAAGTGTTATTTATCATTCACTTTCAGTTTTTAAGGTTTAGAAAAAGTTGAATAAAAAACTATGAAACATTCATTTAAGTTTCTCTTCTCGGAAGTAATTTCTAAAGTCAATTGTTTGAAACCTATTATGGTTTATTGTTGGATGCTGTTTGTATTTGTGGTTTTATAGTGATATAATAATAAGATAACGATGAGTAAGATAGGTATCCTAGATTTATAAGAGCGTTAGACAACTTATTCGGAGAGATATATAAGCACAAGTTTAAACGATTCGACGATTCCTTACTTCGAACACCGAAGATGACGTCATTCAACAGCTGATTATTTACGCAGCTGGACTAAAAGTAAAATAAACATAAAATTTAGTTTATTGCAAAACATGTTATTATTTCATAAATCCAGTATAGGTTGGTAATTATTAGTGTTAATTTAAATAAAATGAACGCAGAAAAAATATGATTTGCATCACATGGTAATAAACTAATTTAATAAGCCCGATTAGAAATCATCAGATTTTTATTACATTTGTTACAAATGTGTAAACTAATCTAATTATTATGGTGCTATCTGGAAGACAATTGTTTACCGTAATAGTGCGATCTTTTATTTTCATTGCCATTTTCACGGGTCCAGCATGGTCGGACTATGGGAGCGGGTTTTACGGGTTAAAAATAGAATTTTCCCACAATTGTCCAAAAAAAAAACATCTTTTAATTTATTTCTGTGACATTTTGGGACTAAAAAGCTTACAATTAGGTATATTGAGGCGTTTTTGTGTGTCTAATGGCTATAGATAAAAAATTTTTAATTAAAATGCGAATGTTGTTGTAGTTTGCATAAATATTTGTTGATTCAAATTTGGAAATTTTTTTATTTCATACCAAGCTATCAACAGTTCAATGAAAAACACGTTTTACCACCTTTCCTGTAGCAGCAAACCTAAATACTCGTTAATCTAATGCAATTTAATAAGGAACATTCTGATATTTTTAGGAATTGCGACGGGGGTATCTTATTTAACGTTTACAATTTTTTACATAACTTAACATATCATATCTGTTATAAATTTATTCAATATGGAATAGTCAATAGAATTATGTATCTTTTATATTTTTTACAATTCTCAACTAACTAAAAGGCCCTGATTTATATTTCTTCAGTAATACAGTACGATACCAACCTAAGTAGTTTGTAGTAATTTGAAGAAACCTGATCTAATTTCATACAATATTTGCAAGAGTTATCTTCACGAAAGTTTTAGCTTTTCTAAAGGCAATTTAATCAGATATAGGGAGGACGGTCTCTGACCACAGGATCCTCTAATGTGAAGGAAATGTTCAGAAACACAGTCTCTGGGGTTTCTTTACTGATCCGTGCGTGCTGACATTTCCTTCAACTTAAAAAACCTCTTTACATTATTTAGATTGTTTATTTTTTTAATGTCTTTTAAGTGCATGTGTTACCAATTTACATAAAGAATGTCTCATAGGGCCTTACAAAACAAAATCTCTACTCTCTCAGGAAATTTAAGAAAAGAAAGGCCCTTTAAACTTTTCATCATATTTTCTACAGATACTGCCAAATATAGTTATTTCCTTAAAGAACTCGAGACCTCTAATTTGCTGGCATAACCTGACTTTATCTTTATCCTTGTGTCCGATTTGAATTTTCACACCGTATTTATGTTGCTATTATACAAATGCATAATAATCCTAATCACGAATTTATAGGTAAAATAAATAAACAATATTCTCAATAGATTAGAGCCGTATATAGACGATAAAAAATGCTTACTTGGGAAGAGGAATCCAAATAAGTAAACACTGAAGGACACCGAACTTCTCACTGGCACCTGACGAACTAAACCTAGGGAGATGACGGGCTACCGGAGTCTGGAGGAAGAAAGTGAGAGTTAACGAAGAAAGTGTGGCGTTTTGGTTACGATAACTGGGATGACGCAACATCACCCCACTGCTGGTGTTGACCTTGGTATTGGTGACCCCAGAAACTGTAGATCAGGTGTCAGATTGTGGACCAAGTACAGTGTAGTACTTATGTCTAGCTATACTTGGACCTTGGTATTGGTAACCCCAGAAACTGTAGATCAGGTGTCAGATTGTGGACCAAGTACAGTGTAGTACTTATGTCTAGCTATACTTGGACCTTGGTAGTGGTGACCCCAGAAACTGTAGATCAGGTGTCAGATTGTGGACCAAGTACAGTACAATACTTATGTCTAGATATACTTGGACCTTGGTAGTGGTGACCCCAGAAACTGTAGATCAGGTGTCAGATTGTGGACCAAGTACAGTACAATACTTATGTCTAGCTATACTTGGACCTTGGTATTGGTAACCCCAGAAACTGTAGATCAGGTGTCAGATTGTGGACCAAGTACAGTACAATACTTATGTCTAGCTATACTTGGACATTGGTATTGGTAACCCCAGAAACTGTAGATCAGGTGTCAGATTGTGGCCAAGTACAGTACAGTACTTATGTCTAGCTATACTTGGACCTTGGTATTGGTAACCCCAGAAACTGTAGATCAGGTGTCAGATTGTGGACCAAGTACAGTACAATACCTAGCTATACTTGGACCTTGGTATTGGTGACCCCAGAAACTGTAGATCAGCTGTCAGATTGTGGACCAAGTACAGTGTAGTACTTATGTCTAGCTATACTTGGACCTTGGTAGTGGTGACCCCAGAAACTGTAGATCAGGTGTCAGATTGTGGACCAAGTACAGTACAATACTTATGTCTAGCTATACTTGGACCTTGGTAGTGGTGACCCAGAAACTGTAGATCAGGTGTCAGATTGTGGACCAAGTACAGTACAATACTTATGTCTAGCTATACTTGGACCTTGGTAGTGGTGACCCCAGAAACTGTAGATCAGGTGTCAGATTGTGGACCAAGTACAGTACAATACTTATGTCTAGCTATACTTGGACATTGGTATTGGTAACCCCAGAAACTGTAGATCAGGTGTCAGATTGTGGCCAAGTACAGTACAGTACTTATGTCTAGCTATACTTGGACCTTGGTATTGGTAACCCCAGAAACTGTAGATCAGGTGTCAGATTGTGGACCAAGTACAGTACAATACCTAGCTATACTTGGACCTTGGTATTGGTGACCCCAGAAACTGTAGATCAGCTGTCAGATTGTGGACCAAGTACAGTGTAGTACTTATGTCTAGCTATACTTGGACCTTGGTAGTGGTGACCCCAGAAACTGTAGATCAGGTGTCAGATTGTGGACCAAGTACAGTACAATACTTATGTCTAGCTATACTTGGACCTTGGTAGTGGTGACCCCAGAAACTGTAGATCAGGTGTCAGATTGTGGACCAAGTACAGTACAATACTTATGTCTAGCTATACTTGGACCTTGGTAGTGGTGACCCCAGAAACTGTAGATCAGGTGTCAGATTGTGGACCAAGTACAGTACAGTACTTATGTCTAGCTATACTTGGACCTTGGTAGTGGTGACCCCAGAAACTGTAGATCAGGTGTCAGATTGTGGACCAAGTACAGTACAATACTTATGTCTAGATATACTTGGACCTTGGTAGTGGTGACCCCAGAAACTGTAGATCAGGTGTCAGATTGTGGACCAAGTACAGTACAATACTTATGTCTAGCTATACTTGGACCTTGGTATTGGTAACCCCAGAAACTGTAGATCAGGTGTCAGATTGTGGACCAAGTACAGTGTAGTACTTATGTCTAGCTATACTTGGACCTTGGTAGTGGTAACCCCAGAAACTGTAGATCAGGTGTCAGATTGTGGACCAAGTACAGTGTACTACTTATGTCTAGCTATACTTGGACCTTGGTATTGGTAACCCCAGAAACTGTAGATCAGGTGTCAGATTGTGGACCAAGTACAGTACAATACTTATGTCTAGATATACTTGGACCTTGGTAGTGGTGACCCCAGAAACTGTAGATCAGGTGTCAGATTGTGGACCAAGTACAGTACAATACTTATGTCTAGCTATACTTGGACCTTGGTATTGGTAACCCCAGAAACTGTAGATCAGGTGTCAGATTGTGGACCAAGTACAGTACAATACTTATGTCTAGCTATACTTGGACATTGGTATTGGTAACCCCAGAAACTGTAGATCAGGTGTCAGATTGTGGCCAAGTACAGTACAGTACTTATGTCTAGCTATACTTGGACCTTGGTAGTGGTGACCCCAGAAACTGTAGATCAGGTGTCAGATTGTGGACCAAGTACAGTACAGTACTTATGTCTAGCTATACTTGGACCTTGGTAGTGGTGACCCCAGAAACTGTAGATCAGGTGTCAGATTGTGGACCAAGTACAGTAAAGTACTTATGTCTAGCTATACTTGGACCTTGGTAGTGGTGACCCCAGAAACTGTAGATCAGGTGTCAGATTGTGGACCAAGTACAGTACAGTACTTATGTCTAGCTATACTTGGACCTTGGTAGTGGTGACCCCAGAAACTGTAGATCAGGTGTCAGATTGTGGACCAAGTACAGTACAGTACTTATGTCTAGCTATACTTGGACCTTGGTAGTGGTGACCCCAGAAACTGTAGATCAGGTGTCAGATTGTGGACCAAGTAGAGTACAGTACTTATGTCTAGCTATACTTGGACCTTGGTAGTGGTGACCCCAGAAACTGTAGATCAGGTGTCAGATTGTGGACCAAGTACAGTACAGTACTTATGTCTAGCTATACTTGGACCTTGGTAGTGGTGACCCCAGAAACTGTAGATCAGGTGTCAGATTGTGGACCAAGTACAGTACAGTACTTATGTCTAGCTATACTTGGACCTTGGTAGTGGTGACCCCAGAAACTGTAGATCAGGTGTCAGATTGTGGACCAAGTACAGTACAGTACTTATGTCTAGCTATACTTGGACCTTGGTAGTGGTGACCCCAGAAACTGTAGATCA